>NC_041390.1:89033329-89089709 GCF_002162155.2 Triticum dicoccoides
GGATGTAAGTTATCATGAACTATTATTGTTGACATTACCCTTGAGGTAAAAGGTTGGGAGGCGAATCTATAAGCCCCTATCTTTCTCTGTGTCCGATTAAAACTTTGAACCCATAAATATCACATGAGTGTTAGCAATTGTGAAAGGTTAAAAGATAGTTGACTATGTGGGGTTTGGTAAATCAAAGCTCTGACATAGACCCTTCCTGAAAATAAGATGAATTGCAATTGTTTGATGACTGAGAATATAGTTTGTTAGTTTCAAGAAAGTTTATGGTCTATACTTTAACATGTGAATAGCTTGTTACGTGATCATGAAAAGTTTTATGAAGATGAGCTACTGTTATGATATATAATGATGATAGAAAAAGTGATTGGAACTATCATTGATCAAACTTGTGCACTTGCTAGCATTCACACTTCATAAATTATTTCTTTTATCATTTACCTACTCGAGGACGAGCAGGAATTAAGCTTGGGGATGCTGATAAGTCTCCAACGTATCTATAATTTATGAAGTATTCATGCCATGTTTACAATATTTTTATATGATTTTTTTATGATTTGATTAGAACTAACCCGGTCTGACGCTTTTTCAGTAGAACTACCGTGGTGTTGTTTTTGTGCAAAAATAAAAGTTCTCGGAATCCGATGAAAATCAACGAAGATATTTTATGGAAAATATGAAAAATACTGGAACAAAAATCTAGCGGAGGGGAGTCAAGGGGGCCCCACGAGGATGGGGGGGCGCGTCCACCCCCCTTGTGGACTCCCCGAGGCCCCCCCTGACGTGAAATCAATGCCAACTTCCCCTATAAATACAAAAACCTTCGAAAATTAACCTAGATCGGAAGTTCCGCCACCGCAAGCCTCTGTAGTCACGAGAAATCAATCTAGGCCCTCTCTGGCACCCTGCCGGAGGGGGCCATCATCACCGGAGGGCATGGACGAGGATCCCGGAGGGGCCATCATCACCATGAAGGCCAAGGACCAGAGGGGGAACCTCTCCCCATCCAGGGGGAGGCCATGGAGGAGGAAGCACAAGGGGGAGAACCTCTCCTCCTCTCTCTTGGTGGCACCGGAGTGCCATCGAGAGGGGAATCATCGCCGCGGTGATCGTCTTCATCAACATCACCATCCTCATCACCATCCTCATCTCTTTTACGTGGTCCACTCTCCCGCACCCCGCTGTAATCCCTACTTGAACATGGTGCTTTATGCCACATATTATGATCCAATGATGTGTTGCCATCCTATGATGTTTTGAGTAGATATATTTGTCTTTGGGTTGGTTGATGATCTAGATTGGTACGAGTTGTATGTTTTATTTTGGTGCTGTCCTATTGTGCCCTCTGTGTCGCGCAAGCGTGAGGGATTCCTATTGTAGGGTGTTGCAATACGTTCATGATTCGCTTATAGTGGGTTGCGTGAGTGACAGAAGCATAAACTCGAGTAAGGGGATTGTTGCGTATGGGATAAAGGGGACTTGATGCTTTAATTCTATGGTTGGGTTTTACCTTAATGATCTTTAGTAGTTGCGGATGCTTGCTAGAGTTCCAATCATAAGTGCATATGGTCCAAGAAGAGAAAGTATGTTAGCTTATGCCCCTCCCTCATATGAAATTGCAATGACGACTATCGGTCTTGTTAGCAATTTCCTAGGACAATTCCGCACACCGATCCACCATTATTCACACTCGCTATTTATAATATTTAGTAATATATTCTAACTTTATGATAACAACACCTACTTTTATATTTTAGCTCTCCCATATCATACAAAGTTATCCACTTCATACCCACAATGTAGTTTTATTTCTCGTTTCTAGTTGGAAGCAAACGTTCGGTGTATGTAGAGTCGTATCAGTGGCACATAGGGCTTGAGAGAATATTGATCTTATGTTTAACTCCTTGTTGGTTTGACACTCCATACTTATCACTTCCACCTTTGGAAATTGTTACGATGATTCCCTGCACTTGGGGATTATCATGCATCATCCCGCAACTAACTCATTAGTCACATTGCTTACAAGTCTCATAGTGATGTACATTACCGAGAGGGCCCAGAGATACCTCTCCGATAGACGGAGTGACAAATCCTAATCTCGATCTATGCCAACTCAACAAACACCATCGGAGACACCTGTAGAGCACCTTTATAATCACCCAGTTACGTTGTGACGTTTGGTAGCACACAAAGTGTTCCTCTGGTATTCGGGAGTTGCATGATATCATAGTCATAGGAACATGTATAAGTTATGGAAAAAGCAATAGCAACAAACTAAACGATCATCGTGCTAAGCTAACAGATGGGTCAAGTCAATCACATCATTCTCGAATGATGTGATCCCATTTATCAAATGACAACTCTTTGTCCATGGCTAGGAAACTTAACCATCTATGATTGACGAACTAGTCAAGTAGAGGCATACTAGCGACACTCTGTTTGTTTATGTATTCACACATGTACTAAGTTTCCGGTTAGTACAATTCTAGCATGAATAATAAACATTTATCATGATATAAGGAAATATAATAACAACTTTATTATTGCCTCTATGGCATATTTCCTTCACTTTATAGTCACCCAGTTACGTTGTGACGTTTGATAGCACACTAAGTGTTCCTCCGGTATTCAGGAGTTGCATAATCTCGTAGTCATAGGAACATGTATAAGTTATGGAGAAAGCAATAGCAGTAAACTAAACGATCACCGTGCTAAGCTAACGGATGGGTCAAGTCAATCACATCATTCTCTAATGATGTGATCCTGTTAATCAAATGACAACTCATTACTATGGTTGGGAAACATAACCATCTTTGATTAACGAGCTAGTCTAGTAGAGGCATACTAGTGACACTCTGTTTGTCTATGTATTCACACATGTACTAAGTTTCCGGTTAATACAATTCTAGCATGAATAATAAACATTCATCATGATATAAGGAAATATAAATAACAACTTTATTATTGCCTCTAGGGCCTATTTCCTTCACCCACCGCTCCGACCCAACCATTCATGGGAGGATGGTGACCCGCGCGCACCTCGCCAAGGAGGCGACGACGTCCACTACTTCAACTGTGCCATTCGCTCTGGCTCCACTTGTTGCTGCCGCCTCCAGCCAAACACCAACATCACCGGTAGCGCCCCGCTTGGGCTCGCCCCCGGCACCGGCCCCGGTAGAGCCTTACTCCAACTCGTCCCCTGAAGCGACCCGGCTCCATCCGGAGCTTGCCTCGCCTCTCTAGCATGCGTCCAGTTCTTCAATGATGACGATCATTGGTTTGAACTCGGGGCGGCCTGTGTCCTGGGCCTCCCTCGCCGACGAGGACAATGAGGATGACAAAGAAGAGTTGGCTCCGATGACGCCACCGGCTTCCAAAAGCCCGATCCCGGCTACTCACCCGACTGTTCCATGTGTTGGGCATGAGGAGGAGACGAGTGGTGAATGGCAAGAGGTACTGCCTCGGCACGGTCGGCACTATGAGGCCTCACCAGCGCCGGCATTTTCTCCTCGTCCGATCCTTGCCTAGCTCCATGGTCATGTTTCGCCCCTGGACACCACGCATCAGTTTGCAGAGATCCTCTGCGATGCTCTGCTACCTCTTGAGCATGCATTGGTTTTCCCTTGAAGAGGAAAGGGTGATGCAGCAAAGCAGCGTAAGTATTTCCCTCAGTTTTTGAGAACCAAGGTATCAATCTAGTAGGAGACTACACGCAAGTCGCCTAGTACCCGCACAAACAAATAAGAACCTTGCAACCAACGCGATAAAGGGGTTGTCAATCCCTTCACGGCCATTTGCAAAAGTGAGATCTGATAAAGATAATAAGATAAATATTTTTGGTATTTTTGTTGTAACGATTGCAAAATAAATAGTAAACTAGAATTGTTGATCGGAAACTTATATGATGTAAAGTAGACCCGGAGGCCATAGGTTTCACTAGTGGCTTCTCTCAAGATAGCATAAATTACGGTGGGTGAACAAATTACTGCCGAGCAATTGATAGAAAAGCGCATAGTTATGAGAATATCTAGGCATGATCATAAACATAGGCATCACGTCCGTGTCAAGTAGACCGACACGATTCTGCATCTACTACTATTACTCCACACATCGACCGCTATCCAGCATGCATCTAGAGTATTAAGTTCATAAGAACATAGTAACACATTAGATAAGATGACATGATGTAGAGGGATAAACTCAAGCAATATGATATAAACCCCATCTTTTTCTCCTCGATGGAAACAATACAATACGTGTTGGTTCCCTTTCTATCACTGGGATCGAGCACCGCAAGATTGAACCCAAATCTAAGCACTTCTCCTATTGCAAGAAAGATCAATCTAGTAGGCCAAACCAAACTGATAATTCAAAGAGACTTGCAAAGATATCAAACCATGCATATAAGAATTCATAGAAGAATCAAATATTGTTCATAGATAAACTTGATCATAAACCCACAATTCATCGGATCTCGGCAAACACACCGCAAAAAGTATTACATCGAATAGATCTCCAAGAACATCGAGGAGAACTTTGTATTGAGAACTGATACGTCTCCAACGTATCTATAATTTTTGATTGCTCCATGCTATATTATCTACTTTTTTAGGCAATATTGGGCTTTATTATCCACTTTTATATTATTTTTGGGACTAACCTATTAACCGGAGGCCCAGCCCAGATTTGCTGTTTTATGCCTATTTCAGTGTTTTGAAGAAAAGGAATATCAGACGGAGTCGAAACGGAACGAAATCAACTGGAGAAGTTATTTTTGGAACGAAAGCCACCAGATATACTTGGACCCCACGTCATGATATACGGGAGGTGCTCACGAGGGTGGGGGCGCGCCCCCTATCTCGTGGGGCCCCCGTGGCTCCTTCGACGTCCTCCCTGCACCCATATATATCCACGTACCCTAAAACTTCCAGAACGCAACATAGATCGAGAGTTCCGCCGCCAGAAGCCTTCGTAGCCACCAAAAGTCAATCGGGACCCTGTTCCGGCACCCTGCCGGAGGGGGGAACCCTCACCGGTGGCCATCTTCATCATCCCGATGCTCTCCATGAGGAGGAGGGAGTAGTTCTCCCTCGAGGCTGAGGGTATGTACCAGTAGCTATGTGTTTGATCTCTCTCTCTCGTGTTCTTGAGATGATACGACCTTGATGTATCGTGAGCTTTGCTATTTTAGTTGGATCCTATGATGTTTCTTCCCCCCTCTACTCTCTTGTAATGAATCGAGTTACCCCTTTGAAGTAATCTTATCTGATTGAGTCTTTAAATATTTGAGAACACTTGATGTATGTCTTGCCGTGGATATCTGTGGTGACAATGGGATACCGCGTGCCACTTGATGTATGTTTTGGTGACCAACTTGCGGGTTCCACCCATGAACCTATGCATAGGGGTTGGCACACGTTTTCGTCGTGATTCTCCGGTGGAACTTTGGGGCACTCTTTAGGTCCTATGTGTTGGTTGAATAGATGAATCTGAGATTGTGTGACGCATATCGTATAATCATACCCACAAATACTTGAGGTGACATTGGAGTATCTAGGTAACATTAGGGTTTTGGTTGATTTGTGTCTTAAGGTGTTATTCTAGTACGAACTCTAGGGCTGTTTGTGACACTTATAGGAATAGCCCAACGGATTGATTGGAAAGAATAACTTTGAGGTGGTTTCGTACCCTACCATAATCTCTTCGTTCGTTCTCCGCTATTAGTGACTTTGGAGTGACTCTTTGTTGCATGTTGAGGGATAGTTATGTGATCCAATTATGTTAGTATTGTTGAGGGAACTTACACTAGCGAAAGTATGAACCCTAGGCCTTGTTTCAACGCATTGCAATACCGTTTACGCTCACTTTTATCACTTGCTACCTTGCTGTTTTTATTATTTCAGATTACAAAAACTATTATCTACTATCCATATTGCACTTGTATCACCATCTCTTCGCCGAACTAGTGCACATATACAATTTACCATTGTATTGGGTGTGTTGGGGACACAAGAGACTCTTTGTTATTTGGTTGCAGGGTTGCTTGAGAGAGACCATCTTCATCCTACGCCTCCTACGGATTGATAAACCTTAGGTCATCCACTTGAGGGAAATTTGCTACTGTCCTACAAACCTCTGCACTTGGAGGCCCAACAACATCTACAAGAAGAAGGTTGTGTAGTAGACATCAAGCTCTTTTCTGGCGCCGTTGCCGGGGAGGTTAGCACTTGAAGGTATATCTTTAGATCTTGCAATCGAGTCTTTTAGTTTCTTTATTTATCACTAGTTTAGTTTATAATAGAAAACTATAAAAAATGGAATTGAGTTTGTCTCATACGCTTCACCTTTTTAATATCTTTCGTGAGTATGATGGAAAGGATAATTGTGCTCAAGTGCTAGAAGAAGAAATCTATAAAATGTTTGGCACTAAATATTTGAATGTTGAGCATGATTGCAATGTTGTTAGTACGGATTCTTTGAATATCCATGATGCTAATGATGATTGCACTAGTTATGATAAAAATGCCTCCTATAAACATGTAAATTTTTGTGGAGTAGACTGGGTTTGCAAGTACACACCAAATAGGGAAGATAGATATTGCAAGAGGCATAAGTACTTAGAAACCAAATCGTCGCAAGAAAGCCTAGATGAATGTGCTGAAAGATTCAATATTTTTCGTGCCCCTTGTGAACTTTGCAATGAACATGGTCATTTAAAGCTCCAATGCTATTTGTTTCATGATCAAGTCATGTCCAAACATTGTGATAATTTGATTACCCTTGAGCATCATAAAGAGCTTAGCCTTCTTTTGGGTTATGAAGAAATGAAACGTATAACTGAGTGTATTCCAAAGTTTAATCTTGATAGAGTTCTTGATTTTGATCTAGAAAATATTTATATGTATTGTGCGGTGAATTGCATTGAAAATCCTTATATTGCCAATTACATAAAGAAAATAAAACAAATAAAAGATGAAGAGAATACTAATGGAAGGGAAGAGACTTCCCAATATACTCCTATTATTTCTTATGATGAATCAGGTAACGAGGAGGAGCCTCCTATTCAACCAATCTCATTAATAAGGAGCTCCAAAAAGAGGATTGAACCCACCCATGATGTGGTGAAGAAGAAGAAAAGAAAAAGGAAGAGAGGTAAAAAGATATCGCTCTCAAATAATGCTGCTCCTATTACTATTGTGCCTCATGAAAATATAATTGTTGAAGATAATGAAACTTCTTATGATCTTGAAAATCTTTTTGGCACTTGCTTGGAAGAATATAATAATTGCTATACTATTGGTGCTATCCATGCTATTAATGATGAGAGTGATTATGCTTATGATACGAAAAGGCCCAAGCTTGGGGAAGCTATGTTTGATGAGGATGACATATTTGAGAATATATTTGCTGCAATTAATGTTTGTCCCAAGCTTGGGGATGCTATGCTTAATGAATATTATATTTTTAGTCCCCCAAGTTTTGATATGCAAATTCATAATGATAATAACATGCCTCCTACTTATGATAATTATTGTGATGATACATATGCTATAAAAAGTAGTGAGGCTTATATTTATAAAACTTGTCATGATTATGGTTACCCCTTTTCTGAACATTACTCTTTTAATGTGGAAACAATTTATAATATTCAAGTCTCTTATGATACTCCCACTATTATTCATGAGAAGAATTTTGCTTATGTGGAGAGTAGTAAAATTTCTATGCTTGTAGATCATGAAAAGAATGCTTTAGGTGCTGGTTATATTGTTGAATTCATTCATGATGCTACTGAAAATTATTATGAGGGAGCAACATATGCTTGTAGGGATTGCAATAATATTAAGTTTCCTCTCTATGTGCTTAAAGTTTTGAAGTTATGTCTGTTTTACCTTCCCATGCAAGTTGATTCTTGTTCCCACAAGTTGTTTGATCACAAAATCCCTATGAATATGAAGCATGTTAGACTTGAATGTGCTAGTCATATTATTCATGATGCTCTCTTTATGTTACAATTCTTATCCTTTATGTGAGCATCATTGAAATCATCATGCCTAGCTAGGGGCATTAAACGATAGCGCTTGTTGGGAGGCAACCCAACTTTATTTTTGTTCCTTGCTTTTTTGCTCCTGTTTAGTAATAAATAATTCATCTAGCCTCTGTTTAGATGTGGTTTTATGCTTTTAATTAGTGTTTGTGCCAAGTAGAACCTTTGGGAAGACTTGGGGAGAGTCTTGTTGATCATGCTGTCAAAAACAGAAACTTTAGCGCTCACGAGAATTGCTGCCATTTTTATTTGGAGAGTGATATTTAGTTAATTCTTTTTGCAGATGATTAATAGATAAATTCCTCAGGTCCAGAAATTTATTTGAGAATTTTATGAGTTCCAGAATTATACGTTTGATCCAGATTACTAAAGACTGTTCTGTTTTTGACAGATTCTGTTTTTCATGTGTTGTTTACTTATTTTGATGAATCTATGGCTAGTAAAATAGTTTATAAACCATAGATAAGTTGGAATACAGTAGGTTTAAAACCAATATAAATAAAGAATGAGTTCATTACATTACCTTGAAGTGGTGATTTATTTTCTTATACTAACGGAGCTTATGAGTTTTTTGTTAAGTTTTGTGTTGTGAAGTTTTCAAGTTTTGGGTAAGGATTCGATGGACTACGGAATAAGGAGTGGCAAGAGCCTAATATTGGGGATGACCAAGGCACCCAAAGGTAATATTCAAGGACAACCAAGAGCCTAAGCTTGGGGATGCCCCGGAAGGCATCCCCTCTTTCGTCTTCGTCCATCGGTAACTTTACTTGGAGCTATATTTTTATTCGCCACATGATATTTGTTTTGCTTGGAGCATCAATTTATTTTGTTTGTATTTGCTTGATGTTATTTAGAACAATGTTTTGCATCTTTTATTTCAATAAAAGTGGCATTGATAGCCTTTACTATGCCTATTCTAGAAGTCCACATGTTGCTGTTTGAAAACAGAAAGTTTACCGCTGTTGCAATAATTCCCTAGAAAAGTCAGAATGTGATAAAATGTTGAAACATTTTGCATATTAAGCTCTGATAAATTTACTACAGTGGGAATTTTCTTTCATAATTTTTGGAGCTAGGGAAGTATGGATGTTGCTGCATTCTTTACAGACTATCCTGTTTAGGCAGATTGCTGTTATGTTTGCATTGTTTGCATATGTTTGCTTCTTTAATGATTCTATTTGAGGATAGGACTATTAAATATGCAGAGGCATTTAGTATGCAATGTTTAATAATAATTTTAGTGATTTTCTATAGTAGAGTATGAAAAGGTTTTTGCAATGGTTTATACTAACTTATCTCACGAGTCCTTGTTGAGTTTTGTGTGGATGAAGCTTTTGAGATTTAGGGAGACCGTGATATGAGAGGAATTAAGGAGACACAAAATCTCAAGCTTGGGGATGACCAAGGCACCCCAAGATAATATTTCAAGAAGTCTCAAGCGTCTAAGCTTGGGGATGCCCCGGTAGGTATCCCACATTTCTTCTTCAACAACTATCGGTTAGTTTCGGTTGATTCTAAGTTTTTGCTTCTTCACATGATGTTTGCTATTCTTAGAATGTCATTTTATGTTGCTTTGCTTGCTGTTTGAATAAAGTACAAAGATCTGAAATTATTAAATGTTAGAGAGTCTTCACATAGTTGCATAATTATTCGACTACTCATTGATCGTCACTTATATCTTTCGGAGTAGTTTGTCATTTGCTCTAGTGCTTCACTTATACCTTTTAGAGCATGGTGGTAGTTTTATTTTGAAGAAATAGATGAACTCTCATGCTTCACTTATATTATTTTGAGAGTCTTAAATAGCATGGTAATTTGCTTAAAATCCTAATATGCTGGGTATTCAAGAATAATAAAATTCTCTTATGAGTGTGTTGAATACTATGAGAAGTTTGAAGCATGATAATTTTTTTGAGATATGGAGGTGATAATATTAAAGTCATGCTAGTTGAGTAGTTGTGAATTTAAAGAATACTTGTGTTGAAGTTTGTGATTCCCATAGCATGCACGTATGGTGAACCGTTATGTGATGAAGTCGGAGCATGATTTATTTATTGATTGTCTTCCTTATGAGTGGCGGTCGGGGACGAGCGATGGTCTTTTCCTACCAATCTATCCCCCTAGGAGCATGCACGTAGTACTTTGCTTTGATAGCTTCTAAATTTTTGCAATAAGTATATGAGTTCTTTATGACTAATGTTGAGTCCATGGATTATACGCACTCTCACCCTTCCACCCTTGCTAGCCTCTCTAATACTGCGCAACTTTCGCCGGTATCATACACCTACCATATACCTTCCTCAAAACAGCCACCATACCTACCTAATATGGCATTTCCATAGCCATTTTGAGATATATTGCCATGCAACTTTCCACCATCTAGTTCATCACGACACATTCATCATTGTCATATTGCATATCCCGGTACACCGCCGGAGGCATTCATATAGAGTCATATCTGGTTCTAAGTATTGAGTTGTAAGAAAAATAAAAGTGTGATGATCATCATTATTAGAGCATTGTCCCAGTGAGGAAAGGATGATGGAGACTATGATTCCCCCACAAGTCGGGATGAGACTCCGGACAAAAATAAATAAATAAAAGAGGCCAAAGAAGCCCAAATAAAAAAAAGAAATAAAAGAGGCCATAAAAAAGGAGAAAAGGCCCAAATAAAAAAAATAAAAAAATGAGAGAAAAAGAGAGAAGGGGCAATGCTACTATCCTTTTACCACACTTGTGCTTCAAAGTAGCACCATGATCTTCATAGTAGAGAGTCTCTCATGTTATCACTTTCATATACTAGTGGGAATCTTTCATTATAGAACTTGGCTTGTATATTCCAATGATGGGCTTCCTCAAATTGCCCTAGGTCTTCATGAGCAAGCAAGTTGGATGCACACCCACTTAGTTTCTTTTTGAGCTTTCATACACTTATAGCTCTAGTGCATCCGTTGCATGGCAATCCCTACTCACTCACATTGATATCTATTGATGGGCATCTCCATAGCCCGTTGATACGCCTAGTTGATGTGAGACTATCTTCTCCCTTTTGTCTTCTCCACAACCACCATTCTATTCCACCTATAGTGCTATGTCCATGGCTCACGCTCATGTATTGCGTGAAGATTGAAAAAGTTTGACAACATCAAAAGTATGAAACAATTGCTTGGCTTGTCATCTGGGTTGTGCATGATTTAAATATTTTGTGTGGTGAAGATGGAGCATAGCCAGACTATATGATTTTGTAGGGATAGCTTTCTTTGGCCATGTTATTTTGAGAAGACATGATTGCTTAGTTAGTATGCTTGAAGTATTATTATTTTCTATGTCAATATAAACCTTTGTCTTGAATCTTTCTAATCTGAATATTCATACCACAATTAAGAAGAATTACATTGAAATTATGCCAACTAGCATTCCACATCAACAATTATCTTTTTTACCATTTACCTACTCGAGGACGAGCAAGAATTAAGCTTGGGGATGCTTGATACGTCTCCAACGTATCTATAATTTTTGATTGCTCCATGCTATATTATCTACTGTTTTAGGCAATATTGGGCTTTATTATCCACTTTTATATTAATTTTGGGAGTAACCTATTAACCGGAGGCCCAGCCCAGATTTGCTGTTTTATGCCTATTTCAGTGTTTTGAAGAAAAGGAATATCAGACGGAGTCGAAACAGAATGATATCAACTGGAGAAGTTATTTTTGGAACGAAAGCCACCAGATAGACTTGGACCCCACGTCAGGAGATACGGGAGGTGCTCACGAGGGTGGGACCCCCCCGTAGGGCGCGCCCCCTGTCTCGTGGGCCCCCCGTGGCTCCTCCGACGTCCTCCCTGCACCCATATATATCCACGTACCCTAAAACTTCTAGAACGCAACATAGATCGAGAGTTCCGCCGCCAGAAGCCTCCATAGCCACCAAAAGTCAATCGGGACCCTGTTTCGGCACCCTGCCGGAGGGGGGAACCCTCACCGGTGGCCATCTTCATCATCCCGGCGCTCTCCATGACGAGGAGGGAGTAGTTCTCCCTCAGGGCTGAGGGTATGTACCAGTAGCTATCTGTTTGATCTATCTCTCTCGTGTTCTTGAGATGATACGATCTTGATGTATCGCGAGCTTTGCTATATTAGTTGGATCCTATGATGTTTCTTCCCCCCTCTACTCTCTTGTAATGAATCGAGTTACCCCTTTGAAGTAATCTTATCGGATTGAGTCTTTAAAGATTTGAGAACACTTGATGTATGTCTTGCCGTGGATATCTGTGGTGACAATGGGATACCGCGTGCCACTTGATGTATGTTTAAGTGACCAACTTGCGGGTTCCACCCATGAACCTATGCATAGGGGTTGGCACACATTTTCGTCGTGATTCTCCGGTGGAACTTTGGGGCACTCTTTAGGTCCTATGTGTTGGTTGAATAGATGAATCTGAGATTGTGTGATGCATATCGTATAATCATACCCGCGGATACTTGAGGTGACATTGGAGTATCTAGGTGACATTAGGGTTTTGGTTGATTTGTGTCTTAAGGTGTTATTCTAGTACGAACTCTAGGGCTGTTTGTGACACTTATAGGAATAGCCCAACGGATTGATTGGAAAGAATAACTTTGAGGTGGTTTCGTACCCTACCATAATCTCTTCGTTCGTTCTCCGCTATTAGTGACTTTGGAGTGACTCTTTGTTGCATGTTGAGGGATAGTTATGTGATCCAATTATGTTAGTATTGTTGAGGGAACTTACACTAGCGAAAGTATGAACCCTAGGCCTTGTTTAAACGCATTGCAATACCGTTTACGCTCACTTTTATCACTTGCTACCTTGCTGTTTTTATTATTTCAGATTACAAAAACTATTATCTACTATCCATATTGCACTTGTATCACCATCTCTTCGTCGAACTAGTGCACATATACAATTTACCATTGTATTGGGTGTGTTGGGGACACAAGAGACTCTTTGTTATTTGGTTGCAGGGTTGCTTGAGAGAGACCATCTTCATCCTACGCCTCCTACGGATTGATAAACCTTAGGTCATCCACTTGAGGGAAATTTGCTACTGTCCTACAAACCTCTGCACTTGGAGGCCCAAAAACGTCTACAAGAAGAAGGTTGTGTTGTAGACATCAAGAACCAAAGAGAGAGAAGAAGCCATCTAGCTAATAACTACTCAGACATCATCGGAGAGGCTATGGTGTTGATGTAGAAGCCCTCCGTGATCGAATCCCCCTCCGGCAGATCGCCGGAAAAGGTCCCCAGATGGGATCTCATGGGTACAGAAGGTTGCGGGGGTGGAGAAGTGGTTTCATGGCTCTCTTGGATGTTTTCAGGGTATAAGAGTATATATAGGCGAAAGAAGTAGGTCGGTGGAGCTCCATGGGCCCCACGAGGGTGGGGGGCGCGCCTACCCCCTGGGCGCGCCGCCCTACCTCGTGGCCGCCTCGCTGCTTCCTTGACCTCCACTGCAAGTCTCCTGGATTGCGTTTGTTCCAAAAAAGATCCTCGCGAAGGTTTCGTTCCGTTTGATATTCCTTTTCTGTGAAACACTGAAATAGGCAAAAAAACAACAATTTTCACTGGGCCTTCGCTTAATAGGTTAGTCCCAAAAATAATATAAAAGTGCATAATAAAGCCCATCAAACATCCAAAACAGATAATATAATAGCATGGAACAATAAAAAATTATAGATACGTTGGAGACGTATCAAGCATCCCCAAGCTTAATTCCTGCTCGCCTCGAGTAGGTAAATGACAAAAATAGAATTTTTGATGTGGAATGCTACCTAACATAATTTTCAATGTAATTCTCTTTATTGTGGCATGAATGTTTAGATCCAAAAGGTTCTAGACAGAAGTTTAATATTGACATAAAAATAATAATAATACTTCAAGCATGCTAACCAAGCAATTACGTCTTATCAAAATAACATAGCCAAAGCAAAGCTTATCCCTACAAAATCATATAGTTTGGCCATGCTTCATTTTCGTCACACAAAATGCTCCCATCATGCACAACCCCGATGACAAGCCAAGCAATTGTTTCATACTTAGCCTTTTCAAACTCTTTCAACTTTCACGCAATATATGAGCGCGAGCCATGGACATAGCACTATGGGTGGAATAGAATATGATGATGGAGGTTGTGTGAGAAGACAAACGGGAGAAAGTCTCACATTGACGCGGCTAATCAACGAGCCATGGAGATGCCCATCAATTGATGCCAATGCAAGGAGTAGGGATTGCCATGCAACGAATGCACTAGAGCTATAAATATATGAAAGCTCAATAAAAGAAACTAAGTGGGTGTGCGTCCAACTTGCTTGCTCATGAAGACCTAGGGCATTTTGAGGAAGCCCATCATTGGAATATACAAGACAAGTTCTATAATGAAAAATTCCCACAAATATATGAAAGTGGGAAAATAGGAGACTCTCTATCATGAAGATCATAGTGCTAGTTTGAAACACAAGTGTGGAAAAAGGATAGTAACATTGCCTTCTCTCTTTTTCTCTCATTTTCCTTTTTTTATTTGGGCCTTTTTCTCTTTTTTATGGCCTCTTTTTTTTCGTCCAGAATCTCATCCCTACTTGTGGGGGAATCATAGTCTCCATCATCCTTTCCTCACATGGTACAATGCTCTAATAATGAAAATCATCACACTTTTATTTACTTACAACTCAAGAATTACAACTCGATACTTAGAACAAAATATGACTCTATGTGAATGCCTCCGGCGGTGTACCTGGATAGGCAATGATTCAAGAGTGACATGTATGAAAGAATTATGAAGGTGGCTTTGCCACAAATACGATGTGAACTACATGATCATGCAAAGCAATATGACAATGACGGAGCGTGTCATAATAAATGGAACAGTGGAAAGTTGCATGGCAATATATCTCGGAATGGCTATGGAAATGCCATAATAGGTAGGTATGGTGGCTGTTTTGAGGAAGATATAAGGAGGCTTATGTGTGATAGAGCGTATCATATGACGGGGTTTGGATGCACCAGCGAAGTTTGCACCTACTCTCGAGGTGAGAAAGGGCAATGCACGGTACCAAAGAGGCTAGCAATGATGGAAGGGTGAGAGTGCCTATAATCCATGGACTCAACATTAGTCATATAGAACTCACATACTTATTGCAAAAATCTACAAGTCATCAAAACCAAGCACTACGCGCATTCTCCTAGGGGGGAATATATTGGTAGGAAAAGACCATCGCTTGTCCCCGACCGCCACTCATAAGGAAAGCAATCAAAGAACACCTCATGCTTCAAATTTGTCACACAATGTTTACCATACGTGCATTCTACAGGACTTGCCAACTTCAACACAAGTATTTCTCAATTCCACAATTACTCAACTAGCACGACTCTAATATTACCACCTTTATATCTAAAAACAACTATCAAGTATCAAACTTCTCATAATATTTAATGCACTCTATATGAAAGTTTTTATTATACCCATCCTGGATGCCTATCATATTAGGACTAATTTTATAGCCAAAGCAAATTACCATGCTTTTCTAAAATATTCTCAAAATAATTTAAGTGAAGCATGAGAGATCAATAATTTCTATAAAATAAAACCACCACCGTGCTCTAAGAATATATAAGTGAAGCACTAGAGCAAAATTTATCTAGCTCAAAAGATATAAGTGAAGCACATAGAGTATTCTAATAAATTCTGATTCATGTGTGTCTCTCCCAAAAGGTGTGTACAGCAAGGATGATTGTGGTAAACTAAAAGGCAAAGACTCAAATCATACAAGATGCTCCAAGCAAAACACATAGCATGTGGCGAATAAATATAGCCTCAAGTAAAGTTTCCGATAGATAAAGACGAAAGAGGGGATGCCTTTCAGGGCATCCCTAAGTTTAGGCTTTTGGTTGTCCTTGGATTTTACCTTGGGGTGCCTTGTGCATCCCCAAGCTTAGGCTCTTGCCACTCTTTGTTCCAAAATCCATCAAATCTTTTACCCAAAAACTTGAAAACTTCACAACACAAAACTCAACACAAAATCTCATGAGCTCCATTAGTATAAGAAAAAAAATCACCACCTTAAGGTACTGTAATGAACTCATTATTTACTTATATTGGTGTTAAACCTACTGTATTCCAACTTCTCTATGGTTCATACCCCCCGATACTAGCCATAAATTCATCAAAATAAGCAAACAACACACGAAAAACAGAATCTGTCAAAAACAGAACAATCTGTAGTAATCTGTAGGTTTGAATACTTATGTAACTCAAAAAATCCTGAGAAATTAGGAAGTCCTAAATAATTTGTACATTGATCTACTGCAGTTGGAATTGGTATTTTATCGCTCTCTGGTAAAAAATGAAAATTATTCTCGTGAGCGCATACTTTCTGTTTTTTTCCAGCAAGATCAAACAACAATCATCCAAGAAGATCCTAAAGGCTTCACTTGGCACAAACACTAATTAAAACATAAAAACACAATCATAACATAGGATAGATGATTTATTTGTTACTAAACAGGAACAAAAAACAAGGAACAAAAATAAAATTGGGTTGCCTCCCAACAAGCGCTATCGTTTAACGCCCTTAGCTAGGCATAAAAACAAGAATAGATCAAAGTATTGTCATCTTTGGTATGCAATCCATATGTGTCTCTCATAATAGATTCATAAGGTAATTTAATTTTATTTCCAGGAAAGTGTTCCATGCCTTTCCTTAACAGAAATTGGAATCTAATATTTCCTTCTTTCATGTCAATAATTGCACCAGTCGTTCTAAGGAAAGGTCTACCAAGAATAATAGGACATGTAGGATTGCAATCTATACCAAGAACAATGAAATCTACGGGCACATAATTCTTATTTGCAACAATAAGAACATCATTAATCCTTCCCATAGGTTTTTTAATGGTGGAATCCGCAAGATGCAAATTTAAAGAACAATCATCAAATTCACGAAAACCTAACACATCACACAAAGTTTTTGGAATCATGGAAACACTAGCACCCAAATCACATAAAGCATATCATTCATGATCTTTAATCTTAATTTTAATAGTAGGTTCCTACTCATCATAAAGTTTTCTAGGGATAGAAACTTCTAATTCAAGTTTTTCTTCATAAGATTGCATTAAAGCATCAATGATATGTTTAGTAAAAGCTTTGTTTTGATCATAAGCATGAGGAGAATTTAACACGGATTGCAACAAGGAAATACAATCTATCAAAGAGCAATTATCATAATTATATTCCTTGAAATCCAAAATAGTGGGTTCATTGCTATGTAAAGTTTTGACCTCTTCAATCCCACTTTTGCCAATTTTTGCATCAAGATCTAAAAACTCCGAATCATTGGGACGCCTTCTAACTAAAGTTGACTCATCTCCAGTCCCATCTTTATCAAGATTCATATTGGCAAACAAAGATTTAATAGGAGACACATCAATCACTTTTAAATCTTCATCTTTATTATCCTCTAGATCTTCCGGTTTAGTGGCCATCTTATTAACTAAGGTGGCTAGCTTATTCGAAATTTGGCCTACTAAATTTCCAAGATGGGCAAACTGAGATTTCAAACCATAAAATTCCTTATACATATCAACAAGCTCTTTATTCATGTACTCCATAAAGCCTTTCTGTTCTTTAAGCTTGTTTCTAAAGAAATTATTATGCTCAAATTGCAAAGACATAAAGCTTCTAACATTGTTTTAAATTTCTTCCAATCTTCTAAGGTTAGGATCAACGCTTTTAGGCAAGACCATCAGGGAAAATAAACGATCTAACACACGGACACACAAGAGGCAAGCGAAAAGAGATGAACGGAAAAAGGGTGAATAAAACGGCAAAGGTGAAGTGGGGAAGAGGAAAACGAGAGGCGAATGGCAAATAATGTAATGCGAGGGATAAAAGTTTGTGATGGGTACTTGGTATGTCTTGACTTGGCGTAGATCTCCCCGGCAACGGTGCCAGAAATCCTTCTTGCTACCTCTTGAGCATGTGTTGGTTTTCCCTTGAAGAGGAAAGGGTGATGCAGCAAAGTAGCGTAAGTATTTTCCTCAGTTTTTGAGAACCAAGGTATCAATCCAGTAGGAGACTACACGCAAGTCTCCTAGTACCTGCACAAACAAATAAGAACCTTGCAACCAACGCGATAAAGGGGTTGTCAATCCCTTCACGGCCACTTGCAAAAGTGAGATCTGATAAAGATAATAAGATAAATATTTTTGGTATTTTTTTTGTAAAGATTGCAAAATAAATAGTAAACTAGAATTGTAGATCGGAAACTTATATGATGTAAAGTAGACCCAGGGGCCATAGGTTTCACTAGTGGCTTCTCTCAAGATAGCATAAATTACGGTGGGTGAACAAATTACTGCCGAGCAATTGATAGAAAAGCGCATAGTTATGAGAATATCTAGGCATGATCATAAACATAGGCATCACATCCGTGTCAAGTAGACCGAAACGATTCTGCATCTACTACTATTACTCCACACATCGACTGCTATCCAGCATGCATCTTGAGTATTAAGTTCATAAGAACAGAGTAACGCATTAGGCAAGATGACATGATGTAGAGGGATAAAGTCAAGCAATATAATATAAACCCCATCCTTTTATCCTCGATGGCAACAATACAATACGTGTCGGTTCCCTTTCTGTCACTGGGATCGAGCACCGCAAGATTGAACCCAAAGCTAAGCACTTCTCCCATTGCAAGAAAGATCAATCTAGTAGGCCAAACCAAACTGATAATTCGAAGAGAGTTGCAAAGATATCAAATCATGCATATAAGAATTCAGAGAAGAATCAAATATTGTTCATAGATAAACTTGATCATAAACCCACAATTGATCGGATCTCAGAAAACACACCGCAAAAAGTATTACATCGAATAGATCTCCAAGAACATCGAGGAGAACTTTGTATTGAGAACCAAAGAGAGAGAAGAAGCCATCTAGCTATTAACTATGGACCTGAATGTTGGGTAACGTAGTAATTTCAAAAAAATTCCTACGCACACGCAAGATCATGGTGATGCATAGCAACAAGAGGGGAGAGTGTTGTCTACGTACCCTCGTAGACCGAAAGCGGAAGCATTAGCACAACGTGGTTGATGTAGTCGTACGTCTTCACGATCCGAGCGATCAAGTACCGAACGTACGGCACCTCCGAGTTCAGCACACGTTCAGCCCGATGACGTCCCTCGAACTCCGATCCATCCGAGTGTTGAGGGAGAGTTTTGTCAGCACGACGGCGTGGTGATGATGTTGATGTTCTACCGACGCAGGGCTTCGCCTAAGCACCGCTACAGTATTATCGAGGTGGACTATGGTGGAGGGGGCACCGCACACGGCTAAAAGATCAAACAGATCAATTGTTGTCTCTATGGGGTGCCCCTGCCCCCGTATATAAAGGAGCAAGGGGGGGGGGGTTGCAGCCGGCCAGGGAGAGGGCGCGCCAGGAGGAGTCCTACTCTCACCGGGAGTAGGACTCCCCCTTTCCTAGTTGGAATAGGATTCGGGAGAAGGAAAGAGAGAGGAGAAGAAGGAAAGAGGGGCCCGGCTCCTTTGCCCTAAACCAATTCGGTTTGGGCCTTGGGAGGGCGCGCCCCACACTCCCCTTTCTTCCCTCTATTTCCACTAAGGCCCATATAGGCCCATTAAGCTCCCGGGGGGTTCCGGTAACCTCCCGGTACTCCGCTAAAATCCCGATTTCACCCGGAACACTTCCGACATCCAAACATAGGCTTCCAATATATCAATCTTCATGTCTCGACCATTTCGAGACTCCTCGTCATGTCCTTGATAACCGTCATGGTAACGTTAAGCGTGCGGACCCTATGGGTTCGAGAACTATGTAGACATGACCGAGACACATCTCTGATGAATAACCAATAATGGAACCTGGATGCTCATATTGGCTCCCACATATTCTATGAAGATCTTTATCGGTCAAACCGCTCAACAACATACGTTGTTCCCTTTGTCATCGGTATGTTACTGGCCTGAGATTCGATCGTCGGTATCTCAATACCTAGTTCAATCTCGTTACCGGCAAGCCTCTTTACTCGTTCCGTAATACATCATCCCGCAACTAACTCATTAGTTGCAATGCTTGCAAGGCTTAAGTGATGTGCATTACCGAGAGGGCCCAGAGATACCTCTCCGACAATCGGAGTGACAAATCCTAATCTCGAAATACGCCAACCCAACAAGTACCTTTGGAGACACATGTAGAGCACCTTTATAATCACCCAGTTACGTTGTGACATTTGGTAGCACGCAAAGTGTTCCTCCGGTAAACGGGAGTTGCATAATCTCATAGTCATAGGAACATGTATAAGTCATGAAGAAAGCAATAGCAGAATACTAAATGATCGTGTGCTAAGCTAACGGAATGGGTCATGTCAATCACATCGTTCTCCTAATGATGTGACCCCGGTAATCAAATGACAACTCATGTCTATGGTTAGGAAACATAACCATCTTTGATCAGCGAGCTAGTCAAGTAGAGGCATACTAGTGACAATCTGTTTGTCTTTGTATTCACACATGTATTATGTTTCCAGTTAATACAATTCTAGCATGAATAATAAACATTTATCATGATATAAGTAAATAAATAATAACTTTATTATTGTCTCTAGGGCATATTTCCTTCAGTCTCCCACTTGCACTAGAGTCAATAATCTAGTTTACACAGTAATGATTCTAACACCCATGGAGCCTTTGTGCTGATCATGTTTTGCTCGTGGAAGAGGCTTAGTCAATGGGTCTGCAACATTTAGATCCGTATGTATCTTGCAAATTTCTATGTCTCCCACCTGGACTAAATCCCGGATGGAATTGAAGCGTCTCTTGATGTGTTTGGTTCTCTTGTGAAATCTGGATTCCTTCACCAAGACAATTGCACCAGTATTGTCACAAAAGATTTTCATTGGACCCGATGCAATAGGTATGACACCTAGATTGGATATGAACTCCTTCATCCAGACTCCTTCATTTGCTGCTTCCGAAGCAGCTATGTACTCCACTTCACATGTAGATCCCGCCACAACGCTTTGTTTAGAACTGCACCAACTGACAGCTCCACCGTTTAATGTAAACACGTATCCGGTTTGCGATTTAGAATCGTGTGGATCAGTGTCAAAGCATGCATCAACGTAACCATTTACGATGAGCTCTTTGTCACCTCCATAAACAAGAAACATATCCTTAGTCCTTTCAAGGTATTTCAGGATGTTCTTGACCGCTGTCCAGTGATCCACTCCTGGATTACTTTGGTACCTTCCTGCTAGACTTATAGCAAGGCACACATCAGGTCTGGTACACAACATTGCATACATTGTAGAGCCTATGGCTGAAGCATAGGGAACATCTTTCATTTTCTCTCTATCTTCTGCAGTGGTCGGGCATTGAGTCTTACTCAACTTCACACCTTGTAACACAGACAAGAACCCTTTCTTTGCTTGATCCATTTTGAACTTCTTCAAAACTTTGTCAAGGTATGTGCTTTGTGAAAGTCCAATTAAGCGTCTTGATCTATCTCTATAGATCTTGATGCCCAATATATAAGCAGCTTCACCGAGATCTTTCATTGAAAAACTCTTATTCAAGTATCCCTCTATGCTATCCAGAAATTCTATATCATTTCCAATCAACAATATGTCATCCACATATAATATTAGAAATGCTACAGAGCTCCCACTCACTTTCTTGTAAATACAGGCTTCTCCAAAAGTCTGTACAAAACCAAATGCTTTGATCACACTATCAAAGTGTTTATTCCAACTCCGAGAGGCTTGCACCAGTCCATAAATGGATCACTGGAGCTTGCAGACTTTGTTAGCTCCCTTTGGATCGACAAAACCTTCCGGTTGCATCATATACAACTCTTCTTCCAGAAATCCATTCAGGAATGCAGTTTTTACATCCATTTGCCAAATTTCATAATCATAAAATGCGGCAATTGCTAACATGATTCGGACATACTTAAGCATCGCTACGGGTGAGAAGGTCTCATCATAGTCAATCCCTTGAACTTGTCGAAAACCTTTCACAACAAGTCAAGCTTTGTAGACAGTAACATTACCGTCAGCGTCGGTCTTCTTCTTGAAGATCCATTTATTCTCAATTGCTTGCCGATCATCGGGCAAGTCAACCAAAGTCCACAATTTGTTCTCATACATGGATCCCATCTCAGATTTCATGCCCTCAAGCCATTTTGCAGAATCTGGGCTCACCATCGCTTCTTCATAGTTCGTAGGTTCATCATGATCTAGTAGCATGACTTCCAGAACAGGATTACCGTACCACTCTGGTGTGGAACTTACGCTGGTTGATCTACGAGGTTCAGTAGTAACTTGATCTGAAGTTTCATGATCATCATCGTTAACTTCCTCACTAATTGGTGTAGGCGTCTCAGAAACCGGTTTTTGTGATGAACTACTTTCCAATAGAGGAGCAGGTACAGTTACCTCATCAAGTTCTACTTTCCTCTCACTCACTTCTTTTGAGAGAAACTCCTTCTCTAGAGAGGATCCATTCTTAGCAACGAATGTTTTGCCTTCGGATCTGTGATAGAAGGTGTACCCAACAGTCTCCTTTGGGTATCCTATGAAGACACATTTCTCTAATTTGGGTTCGAGCTTATCAGGTTGAAGCTTTTTCACATAAGCATTGCATCCCCAAACTTTCAGAAACGACAACTTTGGTTTCTTGCCAAACCACAGTTCATAAGGTGTCGTCTCAACGGATTTCGATGGTGCCCTATTTAACGTGAATGTGGCTGTCTCTAAAGCATAACCCCAAAATGATAGCGGTAAATCTGTAAGAGACATCATAGATCGCACCATATCTAGTAAAGTACGATTACGACGTCCGGACACACCATTACGCTGTGGTGTTCCGGGTGGCGTGAGTTGCAAAACTATTCCGCATTGTTTCAAATGTAGACTAAACTCGTAACTCAAATATTCTCCTCCACGATCAGATCGTAGAAACTTTATTTTCTTGTTACGATGATTTTCAACTTCACTCTGAAATTCTTTGAACTTTTCAAATGTTTCAAACTTATGCTTCATTAAGTAGATATACCCATATTTGCTTAAATCATCTGTGAAGGTGAGAAAATAACGATATCCGCCACGAGCCTCAATATTCATCGAACCACATACATCTGTATGTATGATTTCCAACAAATCTCTTGCTCTCCCCATAGTACCGGAGAATGGCGTTTTAGTCATCTTGCCCATGAGGCACGGTTCGCAAGTACCAAGTGATCCATAATCAAGTGGTTCCAAAAGTCCATCAGTATGGAGTTTATTCATGCGCTTTATAACGATATGACCTAAACGGCAGTGCCACAAATAAGTTGCACTATCATTATCAACTCTGCATCTTTTGGCTTCAACATTACGAATATGTATATCAGTACTATCGAGATTGATCAAAAATAGACCACTCTTCAAGGGTTGATAACCCACAAGTATAGGGGATCGCAACAGCTTTCGAGGGTAGAGTATTCAACCCAAATTTATTGATTCGACACAAGGGGAGCCAAAGAATATTCTCAAGTATTAGCAGCTGAGTTGTCAATTCAACCACACCTGGAAACTTAGTATCTGCAGCAAAGTGTTTAGTAGCAAAGTAGTATGATAGTGGCGGTAGCGGCAACAAAAGTAAAGACAACAAAAGTAATGTTTTTGGTTTTCCATATACTGGTTTACGCTTAATAGACAACAAAGTAGTAAAGACAACTCGTAGGCACCAGATCAGTGATGGATAATTATGCTGGATGCGGTTCATCATGTAACAGTCACAACATAGCGTGACACAGAACTAGCTCTAGTTCGTCAATGTAATGTAGGCATGTATTCCGTATATAGTCATACGTGCTTATGGAAAAGAACTTGCATGACATCTTTTGTCCTACCCTCCCATGGCAGCGGGGTCCTATTGGAAACTAAGGGATATTAAGGCCTCCTTTTAATAGAGAACCGGAACAAAGCATTAGCACCTAGTGAATACATGAACTCCTCAAACTATGGTCATCACCGGGAGTGGTCCCGATTATTGTCACTTCGGGGTTGTCGGATCATAACACATAGTAGGTGACTATAGACTTGCAAGATAGGATCTAGAACTCTCATATATTGATGAAAACATAATAGGTTCAGATCCGAAATCATGGAACTCGGGCCCTAGTGACAAGCATTAAGCATAACAAAGTCATAGCAACATTAATCTCAGAACATAATGGATACTAGGGATCAAACCCTAACAAAACTAACTCGATTACATGATAAATATCATCCAACCCATCACCGTCCAACAAGCCTACGATGTAATTACTCACGCACGACGGTGAGCATCATGAAATTGGTGATGGAGGATGGTTGATGATGACGACGGCGACGAATCCCCCTCTCTGGAGCCCCGAACGGACTCCAGATCAGCCCTCCCGAGAGGTTTTAGGGCTTGGCGGCAGCTTCATATCATAAAACGCGATGGTTTCTTCTCTCTCATTTTTTTCTCTCAGAAAGCAAATATATAGAGTTGGAGTTGGTGTCGGAGGGTCAACAGGGGGCCCACGAGGTAGGGGGGCGCGCCCTAGGGGGGGTGCCCCCACCCTTGTGGAAAGGGTGTGGGCCCCCTGGTCTTCATATTTGGCAAGGATTTTTTATTGTTTTTTCTAAGACCTCCCGTGGAGTTTCAGGTCATTCCAAGAATATTTGTTTTCTGCACATAAAACAACATCATGGTAATTCTGCTGAAATCAGCGTCGGTCCGGGTTAGTTCCATTCAAATCATACAAGATAGAGTCCAAAACAAGGGCAAACATGTTTGAAAAAGTAGATACGACGAAGACGTATCAACTCCCCCACGCTTAAACCCTTGCTTGTCCTCAAGCAATTCAGTTGATGAACTGAAAAAAGAAAGAAAAACTTTTACAAACTCTGTTTGCTCTTGTTGTTGTAACTATGTCAAGCCAGCATTCAAGTTTTCAGCATAGAGCATAACTAACCACATTTGCAATAATTCTCAGGTCTCATAATTACTCATATCAATAGCATAATCAACTAGCAAGCCATAATAATAAGTCTCGGATGACAACACTTTCTCAAAACAATCATAATATGATATAACAAGATGGTATCTCGCTAGCCCTTTCCGAGACTGCAAAACATAAATGCAGAGCACCCTTAAAGATCAAGGACTGACTAGACATTGTAATTCATGGTAAAAGAGATCCAATCATAGCCATACCCAATATAAGTTAACAGTGATGAATGCAAATGACGGTTGTGCTCTCCAACTAGTGATTTTTAATAAGAGGGTGATGACTCAACATAAAAGTAAACGGATAGGCCCTTCGCAGAGGGAAGCAGGGATTTGTAGAGGTGCCAGAGCTCGATTTTGAAATAGAGATAAATTGTATTTTGAGCAATATACTTTCATTGTCAACGTAACAACTAAGAGATGGCGATATCTTCCATGCTAAACACATTATAGGCGGTTCCCAAACAGAATGGTAAAGTTTATACTCCCCCTCCACCAACATGCATCAATCCATGGCTTGCTCGAAACAACGAGTGCCTCCAACATACATCAGGTCCAAGGGGGAGTTTTGTTTGCAATTAATTTTGATTTAGTTTGCATAAAGCATGGGACTGGGCATCCCGGTGACTAGCCATTTTCTCATGAGTGAGGAGCGGAGTCCACTGCTCTTGAGAATAACCCGCCTAACACGGAAGATAAGGACAACCTTTGTTGATACATGAGCTATTCGAGCATACAAAACAGAATGTTTATTTGAAGGTTTAGTGTTTGGCACATACAAATTTACTTGGAACGGCAGGTAGATACCGCATATAGGAAGGTATGGTGGACTCATCTGGAATAACTTTGGGGTTTAAGGAATTGGATGCACAAGTAGTGTTCCCGCTTAGTACAAGTGAAGGCTAGCAAAAGACTGGGAAGCGACCAACTAGAGAGCGACAACAGCCATGTACATGCATTAAAATTAATAAACATTGGATGCAAGCATGAGTAGGATATAATCCACCATGAACATAAATATCGTGAAGGCTATGTTGATTTGTTTCAACTACATGCGTGAACATGTGCCAAGTCAAGTCACTTAAATCATTCAAAGGAGGATACCACCCCATCATACCACATCATAATCATCTCAATAGAATGTTGGCATACAAGGTAAATCATTATAACTCATAGCTAATCAAGCATGGCACAAGTAACTCTGATCTCTAATTGTCATTGCAAACATGTTTATTCATAATAAGCTGAATCAAGAACGCAGGACTCATCATATTTACAAAAGCAAAAGAGGTCGAGTTCATACCAGCTTTTCTCATCTCAGTCAGTCCATCATATATCATCATAATTGCCTTTCACTCGCACGACCGAATAGTGTGAATAATAATAAGAGTGCACGTGCATTGGACTAAGCTAGAATCTGCGAGCATTCAATAAACATGCGAAGACAAGGCAATATGGGCTCTTGGTTAAATCAACAATAATGCATATGAGAGCCACTTCAACAATTTAATTATGGTCTTCTCCTACTGACCCCCAAATAAAAGAAAAGAAATAAAACTATTTACACAGGAAAGCTCCCAACAAGCAAAAGAAGAATGGGAAATATTTTTGGGTTTTCTTTTTAATTATTACTACTACAACAGAAAAATAAACTACTACTAATTTTTTTGGTTTTTCTTAAGGTTTAACAAGCACACAAGAAGAAAGCAGGAAAAAGAAAATAAACTAGCATGGATGATACAATGAAAAAGTATGAGCACCGACATCTAGCAACGAGTGTGTGTGAACATAAATGTAATGTTGGTGAGAAATACATACTCCCCCAAGCTTAGGCTTTTGGCCTAAGTTGGTCTATGGCCACGGCTGGCCTGGCGGATATCCATAATAATAGTTGTTGGGGTCGTACTGTGATGAGGAGGAATAGTTGGGATCATATTGTGTTGAAGAAGAAGACTCTAACTGCTACTGGCTGACAGTCATCTCTGGATCCCAAGAATAAACAGATTGTCGTGGAGGCTCATCGTGGGGTTCCTGTTCTGGCTCCTCGGTAGGTGCAGGGTTACGGTAGGCGTGAATAGCCGTCCACGGAACAAGGTATGTGCCTGCAGTCAAATCAAACAAAGAAGGAGCAGGCAGGGTAATAGTTTTAGGATGATGTTTATTAAAGAACAATTGATATCTAAGCTCCCCTGCCCTATTTTTAACAATAAAATCATGTGCCACCATACTTTTACGATCTAGATAAACACTGGGTAGCACTTTTTCTTCCTTCTCAGCATGCCTAATAGGTATGTTAAAATGTGCGGCTAGGCGTGCGGCATAGATGCCTCCAAAGATGGGGCCCTTAGTACGGTTCATATTTAACCGTCTAGCAATAATACCGCCTAAACTAAAAGTGTTATCACTATATAAACCTTGGAGCAGAATAATTAAATCAGGGATACTAAGGTTTCCAGAATTTCCGCGTCCAATTAAAGAACGACTAGCAAATAATGCAAAGTAACGCAAAACAGGAAAATGTATGCTAGTGATTCGTGCATCGGAAACCATCCTGGTTTCTCCTACAGTGATATTATCAATAAACCCAGCCACATCATCATGATGTGGTTCTTCTGTCTTGCCTTCAAAAGGGACTAAACAAATCCCACAGAAATCATAAAGCGACATCTCCTTAGGCTCATCATATAAATGAAATTCCACCGTAGGTGGTGAGTTCCTAGGATAAAAATAAAAGTTTTGCACAAAGGTATTTGTGAGTAAGAGATACTGATCGCATTGGTCGTGGAGGAAAGTGGTGAGGCCTGCATTGTGAGCCAATTCATGGAAATCTTCATAGATACCGGCTGCTCTCAAGAAATCTTCAAAAGGCCATTCACACGCCCGAATCTCCGCGGTGCGTGGCAAATTATATTTAGGCTTAGGTGCCTTTTCCTTTGAGCTTTGGCTTGATGAGCCCCTCAATAATCTCCTCATCATTTTTCTGAAACAATCTGAAATTTTTAGTAAGTTCAAAATAAAAGTAAACCAAACTCAATTAAACTGATAGCAACTACTCCTACAAGTGCCTAGAGCCTATATGAAGCATTAGAACTACTTGGAACCATATAAATTTGACATGTAAGCTCAAGAACATGGTCACCTATGCAGCACAAATTTGCAATGAATAAAGCACTAGAACAAAAACTAATTGGACCAATGGAGGAGTCATATACCAAGGAACAATCTCCCCAAGCAGTTTTGCGAGAGGTGCTTTGAGCAAGGAGATCAAAAATCGCAGCAAAAGTGGCTGGAACTCGTGCTTGAGTTGGTTTTTCGGGTTTGTGTGAGATAGAGGAAGAAGATGGGTGCTGGGATAATTGGAGGAGGGCCACCGTGGGCCCATGAGGCAGGGGGGCATGCCCTATAGGGGGGGGGGGCGCCCACCACCCTCGTGGCCAGGTGGCAGCTCCTCCCGGGGTAATTTTTGCACAGTAAATCCTCAAATATTCCTGAAAAAATCATATTAAATTCGCATGGCATTCTGAGGACTTTTATTTTCGGGATATTTTTATATTGCACGGATAAGTCAGGAAACAGACAGAAAAAACTATTTTTACTTTATTTAATATAAATAACAGAAAATATAAAGGGGGTACAGAAGTTTGTGCTTCTAGTTCATCCATCTCATGCTCATCAAAAAGAATCCGCTAACAAGGTTGATCAAGTCTTGTTAACAAACTCATTCCGATAATCATGAAACCGGAGAAATTTCGAATAACACTAAGTTACCTCAACGGGGATATGCACATCCCCAATAATAAGAATATCATATTTTTTCTTGACAGTAGGAAGAGGCAATTCAAAACCTCCAAATATAATCGATGGAATTTTTCTAATAGAGTTGATACTATGAACTTGAGGTTGTTTCCTCGGAAAGTGTATCGTATGCTCATTACCATTAACATGAAAAGTGACATTGCCTTTGTTGCAATCAATAACAGCCCCTGCAGTATTAAGAAAAGGTCTTCCAAGAATAATAGACATACTATCATCCTCGGGAATATCAAGTATAACAAAGTCCGTTAAAATAGTAACGTTTGCAACCACAACAGGCACATCCTCACAAATACCGACAGGTATAGCAGTTGATTTATCAACCATTTGCAAAGATATTTTAGTAGGTGTCAACTTATTCAAGTCAAGTCTACGATATAAAGAGAGAGGCATAACACTAACACCGGCTCCAAGATCACATAAAGCAGTTTTAATATAATTTCTTTTAATGGAGCAAGGTATAGTAGGTACTCCGGGGTCTCCAAGTTTCTTTGGTATTCCACCCTTAAAAGTATAATTAACAAGCATGGTGGAAATCTCAGCTTCCGGTATCTTTCTTTTATTAGTAATGATATCCTTCATATATTTAGCATAAGGATTTGTTTTGAGCACATCAGTTAATCTCATACGCAAAAAGATAGGCCTAATCATTTCGGCAGAGCGCTCAAAATTCTCATCATCCTTTTTCTTGGATGGTTTCGGAGGAAAAGGCATGGGTTTCTGAACCCAAGGTTCCCTTTCTTTACCATGTTTCCTAGCAACAAAGTCTCTTTTATCATAACGCTGATTCTTTGGTTGTGGGTTATCAAGATCAACAACAGGTTCAATTTCTACATCATTATCATTACTAGGTTGAGCATCATCATGAACATCATCATTAATATTTTTACTAGGTTCATGTTAATTACCAGATTGTGTTTCAGCATCAGACATAGAAATATCATTTGGATTATCAGGTGGTTCAGCAATAGGTTCACTAGAAGTTTGCACAGTTCTATCATTTTTCTTTTTCTTCTTTTTAGAAGAACTAGGGACATCAATATTACTTCTCTGAGAATCTTCCTCGATTCTCTTAGGGTGGCCTTCAGGATACAAAGGTTCCTGAGTCATTCTACCAGTTCTAGTAGCCACTCTAACAGCATAATCATTTTTCTTACTATTCATTTCATCAAGCACTTCTTTTTGAGCTTTAAGTACTTATTCTACTTGAGTGGTGACCATAGAAGCATGTTTGCTAATAAGTTTAAGTTCACCTTTAATATCAGCCATATAATCACCGAAGCGTCCAATCATATAAGCATTTTCTTTTAATTGCCTACCAAAATAAGCATTGAAGTCATCTTGCTTATACATAAAGTTATCAAACTCATCCAAGCATTGACTAGCAATTTTAGTAGGAGGGACTTCAGCTTTATCATATCTATAGAGAGAATTTACCTTTACTACCTGTGTCGGGATATCGGGATCAGGAGGTTCTTCAGTAAATAAATAATTGAGATCATAAGTTTCTTCAACAGGCGATGAATTAAGACCATGTATTTCTTCAATAGGAGGTAAATTCTTAACGTCTTCAGCGTTAATACCTTTTTCTTTCATAGATTTCTTTGCCTCTTGCATATCTTTGGGACTAAGAAATAGAATACCTCCCTTCTTCGGAGTTGGTTTAAGAATAGGCTCAGTAATTGGAGCAGGATTCGGCTCAGGAGGTGCCCGATTATTTTCATTTGTCAACATATTATTCAATAGAATTTCAGCTTCATCCGGTGTTCTTTCCCTGAAAAGAGAACCAACACAACTATCCAGGTAATCTCTGGAAGCATCGTTTAGTCCATTATAGAAGATATCAAGTATTCCAGGTTTCTTAAGAGGATGATCAGGCAAAGCATTAAGTAACTTGAGAAGCCTCCCCCAAGCTTGTGGGAGACTCTCTTCTTTAATTTGCACAAAGTTGTATATTTCCCTTAAAGCATCTTGTTTCTTATGAGCAGGGAAATATTTAGCAGAGAAGTAATAAATCATATCCTAGGGACTACGCACACAACCAGGATCAAGAGAATTAAACCATATCTTAGCATCACCCTTTAATGAGAATGGAAATATTTTGAGTAAATAGAGGTAATGTGATCTCTCATTATTAGTGAACAGGGCAGCTATATCATTTAACTTACTAAGATGTGCCACAACAGTTTCAGATTCATAGCCATAAAACGGATCAGATTCAACCAAAGTAATTATATCAGGATCAACAGAGAATTCATAATCCTTATTAGGAACACATATAGGTGAAGTAGCAAAAGCAGGGTCGGGTTTCATTTTATCTCTAAGTGATTCTTTGTCCCATTTAATTAATAACCTCTTAAGCTCATATCTATCTCTGCAAGCTAAAATAGCTAAAGAAGCATCTTGATCAAATAAATAACCCTCAGGAATAACAGGCATATTTTCATCATCACTATCATCATCGTATTCAGATTCAATAATTTCTTTTTCTCTAGCCCTAGCAATTTGTTCTTCTAGAAAATCACTAAGTGGTATAGTAGTATCACGCATAGAAGCAGCTTCATCATAAGTATCATGCATAGCAGAAGTGGCATCATCAATAACATGCAACATATAGAACGAATAGCAGAAGCAGATGTAGGTGTCGCAAACTTACTCATAACAGAAGGTGAATCAAGTGCAGAGCTAGATGGCAGTTCCTTACCTCCCCTCGTAGTTGAGGGATAGATCTTGGTTTTTGGATCTCTCAAGCTCTTCATAGTGTCCAGCAGATATAAATCCCAAGTGACTCAAAGAATAGAGATATGCTCCCCGGCAACGGCGCCGGAAATTAGTCTTGATAACCCACAAGTATAGGGGATCGCAACAGCTTTCGAGGGTATAGTATTCAACCCAAATTTATTGATTCGACACAAGGGGAGCCAAAGAATATTCTCAAGTATTAGCAGTTGAGTTGTCAATTCAACCACACCTGGAAACTTAGTATCTGCAGCAAAAGCGTTTAGTAGCAAAGTAATATGATAGTGGAGGTAGCGGCAACAAAAGTAAAGACATCAAAAGTAATGTTTTTGGTATTTTGTAGTGATTGTAACAGTAGCAACAGAAAAGTAAATACGCATAAACCAGTATATGGAAAACTCGTAGGCACCGGATTAGTGATGGATAATTATGCCGGATGCGGTTCATCATGCAACAGTCATAACATAGGGTGACACAGAACTAGCTCCAGTTCATCAATGTAATGTAGGCATGTATTCCGTATATAGTCATACGTGCTTATGGAAAAGAACTTGCATGACATCTTTTGTCCTACCCTCCCGTGGCAGTGGGGTCCTATTGAAAACTAAGGGATATTAAGGCCTCCTTTTAATAGAGAACTGGAACAAAGCATTAGCACCTAGTGAATACATGAACTCCTCAAGCTATGGTCATCACCGGGAGTGGTCCCGATTATTGTCACTTCGGGGTTGCCGGATCACAACACATAGTAGGTGACTATAGACTTGCAAGATAGGATCTAGAACTCTCATATATTGATGAAAACATAATAGGTTCAGATCTGAAATCATGGCACTCGGGCCCTAGTGACAAGCATTAAGCATAGCAAAGTCATAGCAACATCAATCTCAGAACATAATGGATACTAGGGATCAAACCCTAACAAAACTAACTCGATTACATGATAAATCTCATCCAACCCATCACCGTCCAGCAATCCTACGATGCAATTACTCATGCACGGCGGTGAGCATCATGAAATTGGTGATGGAGGATGGTTGATGATGACGACGGCGACGAATCCCCCTCTTCGGAGCCCCAAACGGACTCCAGATCAGCCCTCCCAAGAGGTTTTAGGGCTTGGCAGCGGTGTAGCGACCAGACCTCAAATAGTCTAATCTCCGTGCTTAGGTGTCATCCCTGGATCAGTAATGCTGACACCACACAGTACTTGAAGGATTTATAACAAAGTAGCAATCACACACTTATTACATCGAGTGTCTCAAAAGAGAACTTATTACAATAAATATGGGTTAAGGCCATCTAAAAACGATAACAGCGGAAGGCTTGGAAGATAAGTGAGTCCATCAGCTCCAACGGCATCACTAAGTATAGAACCACGACCTAAAAACACCTTAATCGTCGTCTAAAAAGTCTGCAACATTAACGTTGCAGCCTGAAACGGGTCAGCACATGGAATATGCTGGCAAAATAACACATAGAGAGTAATGGAATGAAATAGGCTATTCTATATGCATATTTGGCTGGTGGAAAGCTCTATGGTTATAGTTTTGCGTAAAGCCAATTTTCCCTACTTCAAAGGAATAAATTTTATTTAACTATCATGGTAGTTGTTAAACATTGAGAATGGTTGACAGCATTCTCAATCCCAATTAAGCTTCATCATTAACAAACCCAACAAAATTAAAATTTTAGAGTAACATGTTGAGATTCACATGATAATCCAGGTACTAGATACTCAAGTTGTCCATAATCGGGGACACGGCTAATCATGATTAGTTTATACACTCTGCAGAGGTTTGCGCACTTTTCCCCACAAGACTCGATTGCCTCCGTTTGGTTTCTCTCACTACATGGTGTTTGAGAAGACGGATGACTGAGACATAGTCTTTCGGAAGCGCTAGCACCTTACGATCGGGTAGACCGTTACACCTACTTTCCCCTACATCTGCTAGTCTACCACTGTAAGAGTTCGCACAACTTAATCAACTATGCTTGAGCCCATAATAGCTTGTGGATGCATACGGAAGTTTCTAGCATGAAAAATCTCACGATCCCTTTGAGCCTGGGTGGCGGTCCAAAAGAAAAACAGGCAATCGCTGGAATACCCAGGTGCCTCAATCCACCCAGATGTTTGTTTAAGTTGCCACCTTAGATAAACCATTAGTTAACAATCTCACAACTGTCATGGATACACTCACCCAATCCACGTCTACTAGCATAGCATGGCATAATAAGCAAACGTAGAAGTAACTCCCAAAGGTTTGATAATAACAGGTAATAGGTACTACCTCAACTACTTCCCAAACCCACAATTTAATTAGATCCTAGTCATGCAATGTGTGAGGATTGATCAAATGCAGTAAAACTGGGTAGTGGGAAAACATGATCAAAGTGTTACTTGCCTTGCTGATGATCCGAGAAACCTAGCGATTCGAAGTAGCAAGCGGCGCACTCCGGGTACTCTATCGCAAACAAACAAGCGTACAATAAGTACTCAACTAATGCACAGGTAAAACTCAAATAAGAGATCTAACCAGAAAGTTCAACTTAAGAACTCCGGTTGGCAAAAAGAATCAAATCGAACGAAGCAACGAAAGACAAACGACAAAAGAAAAAGGCTTCGTTTACTATTCTGGATCTAGGGCATTTTTTACAGTGGCAAAAACTTGTTTGAGTTGGTTAAACGGAAAGAGGGTTTCGAGACGAAACTCCAGGCGCTTGAATCGCCTGATTCCGATAAACAAGTGAAAAGTTAGACTAAAACGAAAATCAGATCAGAAATCGCGATCAGAAAAACCGCGGATTTAATCTGAGAAAAAGAAAAATGACGAACGTTCGTTAAAACGAACAAATGGACGAACGCTCGCTAATTAAATAAACCGGAAAACCGATCTATTTAAAAAAAAACGAAACTAAAAAAACGACAAAAACGACGGAACACCGAACGGTTTTTTGAGTAAAACCGGCGGCGGATCCGACAGGCGGCGATGTCGGTGGCGGCGGCGCTCCGGCGAGCGGCGGCGGGTGGCGGCGGGGCGGCGGCGGGCGGCTAGGGTTAGGGTTTTTGGGCGGGGCGGCTTGGGCTTGGCCGGGGCCTTGGGGCGCTTATAAGAAGGCCCGGCCAGGAGGAGTCCTGGCCGGTTACGGCCCAAGGTCGGTTCAGACTTTTTTTTAAATAATTACGCTCGGAAAAAACAAAAGGAATACTAAACGGACTCCAAAAATCCCGAAATAAATTTTCCCCGGCTTCTAAAATCAAGCCGCACAGGATGAACATTTTTTTGGGGCCTAAATGCAATTTTGAAACACACACATTTTTCCTAAATTCAAATAAAATAGCAAATAAAACCAAATAAAATCTTATTTGATTTTTTTTATTAAATCCCCAATATTTCTTTATTTTGGGAAAGTCATTTTATTCCCTCTCTTATAATTTTTATAATAGAAATAATTGAAGATAAAATAAATAAAATCAACGATCCTATTTTCAAAATTTGAGACAACTCAAATATGAAAATAACGAAATCCTCAACTCTCTCCGCGGGTCCTTGAGTTGCGTGAAATTTCTAGGATCAACCAAAATGCAATAAATATGATATGCAATGATGACCTAGTGTATAATATTCCAAATTGAAAATTTGGGATGTTACAAACCTACCCCCTTAAAATGAATCTCGCCCTCGAGATTCGGGTTGGCTAGAAAATAGGTGAGGGTGGTCCTTCAGCAAATCTTCCTCTCGTTCCCAGGTGGCTTCATCCTCCATGTGGTGGCTCCACTGAACCTTGCAAAACTTGATAACCTTGCTGTGGGTGACTCGACTGGCATACTCTAGAATCTTAACTGGTTTCTCCTCATAGGTCAAATCACTGTCCAACTGAATTTCTTCCAATGGTACCGTATCTCTCAGCGGCATGTCAGCCATCTCTCCGTGGCACTTCTTCAACTGGGATACATGGAACACGTCGTGAACTCCTGACAATCCTTCGGGCAATTCCAACTTATAGGCTACTTCTTCCATACGCTCCAAAACTTTGTATGGGCCTACAAAATGTGGCGCTAACTTTCCCTTAACTCCAAAGCGCTTAACTCCTCGAATTGGTGATACTCGAAGATAAACTCGGTCTCCGACTTCGTAAACTGTCTCCTTGCGTTTAGAATCCGCATAACTCTTCTGTCTGGATTGAGCTACCTTGAGCCTATCGCGAATCAATTTCACCTTCTCTTCATACTCCCTTATCAGATCCGGTCCAAACAACTGGCGGTCTCCAACTTCATCCCAAGACAATGGGGTCCTGCACCTTCTTCCATACAAGGCTTCGAAAGGGGCCATCTTCAAACTGGATTGATAGCTGTTGTTGTAAGAGAACTCTACATATGGCAAATTCTCGTCCCAGCTAGATCCGTAATCTAGCGCACAAGCTCTTAGCATATCCTCCAAAATCTGATTGACTCTCTCCGTCTATCCATCTGTCTGCGGGTGGAAAGCTGTGCTAAACTCCAGTCTGGTACCCAAAGTTTCATGCAACTGATTCCAGAATTTTGAGGTAAATTGGGTTCCTCTATCTGATACTATGCTCCTTGGAACTCCATGCAGACAAACGATTCTAGTCATGTATATCTTTGCCAACTTTGCACTGGTATAGGTAGTCTTCACTGGAATGAAATGAGCTACCTTTGTCAAACGATCGACTACAATCCATATCGATATATAGCCTAAACGTGCTCTGGGCAATCCTGTAATAAAATCCATGCCTAGCTTATCCCACTTCCATTCGGGTATCGGCAATGGCTGTAGCAATCCGGCTGGCTTCTGATGCGCTGCCTTTACTCTCTGACATACATCACAAACTGCTACATATTCCGCAACATCCTTCTTCATTCCGGTCCACTAGAAAACATCCTTCAAATCCAAATACATCTTGGTATTTCCTGGGTGAATCGAATACAGTGAATCATGGGCCTCTTGTAAAATTAACTTCCTGATCTCCGAATCATTAGGAACATAGACACAGTCTTCAAACCATAAGGTATCGTGCTCATCCTCACGAAATCCCTTAGCTTTTCCTTTGCTCATTTTCTCCTTAATAGAGGCAATCTCCTTGTCAGTCTTTTGGGATTCTCTGATCTTATCCATCAAAGTATACTGAATCTCCAATGCTGCTACATAGCCTCTTGGAACTATTTCCAAACATAGCTCTCGAAGATTTTCGGCTAACTCCCTTAGTAAATCTCCCGCCATTAGGGTGTTGACATGGCTCTTATGGCTCAACGCGTCAGCTACTACGTTAGCCTTTCCGGGGTGATAATGCAATTTCATATCATAATCCTTGATGAGCTCCAACCATCTCCTTTGTCTGAGGTTCAACTCCTTCTGTGTGAAGATATACTTCAAACTCTTGTGATCCGTGTACACCTCGCAATGGTTTCCAATCAGAAAATGTCTCCAAGTGTTCAATGCATGCACTACGGCCGCTAACTCCAAATCATGCGTAGCATAATTCAACTCATGGGGCTTAAGCTGTCGTGAGGCATATGAAACAACTCTTCCTTCCTGCATAAGCACTGCTCCAAGTCCTCGACGCGAAGCGTCACAATACACCTCATAATCTTTGGTCTGATCCGGTAAAATCAACACTGGTGAGGTAACCAAACGTTTCTTCAACTCCTGGAAACTAGCCTCACATTCCTCAGTCCATTTGAACTTGGTATCCTTCTTCAACAACTTCGTCATAGGCTTCGCAATCTTTGAGAAATTCTCAATAAACCTCCGGTAGTATCCCGCGAGTCCAAGAAAACTCCGGATCTCTCCAACTGTGGTTGGCGCTTCCCACTTGGTCACGGTATCAACTTTAGTGGGATCTACTACTATACCTTCTCCGGATATAACGTGTCCGAGAAATCCAACTTCTTTCAACCAAAACTCACATTTGCTAAACTTGGCATATAATTGATGTTCTCTGAGCTTTCCAAGAACCAAACGCAAATGCTCCTTATGCTCCTCTTCATTCTTCGAGTAAACCAGGATATCATCAATGAACACTACAACGAACTTATCCAAGAACTCCATAAACACTTTGTTCATCATGTTCCTAAAATATGCAGGTGCGTTAGTCAGACCAAATGACATAACGGTATACTCGTACAGCCAGTACCTGGTGGTAAAAGCCGTCTTAGGTATATCCTATTCTTGAATCTTCAACAGGTGGTATCCTGATCGCAGATCCATCTTGGAAAATACCTTAGCTCCTTGCAATCGATCAAACAGATCATTGATCATCGGTAGTGGGTACTTGTTCTTTATGGTTACTTCAATCCTCGATAATCAACAACCATCCTTAACGATCCATCCTTCTTCTCCACTAGAAGTACTGGCGATCCCCAAGGCGAAGAACTTGGGCGAATATATCCTTTATCCAGTAACTCCTTAATCTGCTTCTTAATTTCCACCAAATCCTTTGCGGGCATCCTATATGGTCTCTTTGATATTGGCCCTGTGCCTGGCAAAATCTCAATCAAAAACTCAATATCTCTATCCGGTGGCATGCCTGGCAATTCTTCTGGAAATACATCGGGGAAATCCTTCACTACTGGTACTTCCTCCTGCACAACTCCTGTTAAACAATTTACCTGAGTCCTCTTCGGCACATGCCGGGATACATACTTGATCCTTCTCCCTTCTAGGGTGGTAATCAAGATCGACTTACTGGCGCAATCGATGTTTCCTCCATACATCGACAACCAATCCATACCCAGAATTACATCCAAACCTTGTGATTCCAATATTATCAAATCCGAGGGGAACACATGCCTACCTATACTTAATGGCACTTGAAAACATCCTTGGCTAGCCATATACTCTGCTCCTGGTGAGCTTACTAACATAGGTGTTCTAAGAACTTTGGTGGGCAGGTTATACTTATCCACAAATCCCCTTGATATGTATGAATGCGATGCACCAGTATCGAAAAGAACGAGTGTAGTAAATGACTTAACCAAAAACTTACCGATTACTGCATCCGGCTGATCTTCAACCTCCTCCACGTTAACGTGGTTCACCTGTCCCCTATTGAAAGGGTTAGGCTTATTTCCAGAGCTTCCATTGCCATTTCCATTCTGTGATTCAGGACATTCATTGGCATAATGTCCGGTCTTCTGGCACTTAAAACAAGTGACTTGGCTCAGGTCTCTCTTGGCTGGGGTCGATGGGTTGGTGCGGTTCTGGCCGTTGCTTCCTCCATTCCCATTACCATTCTTGGTGCCATTGTGATTGTGCGAGCTACCTCCTCCATGGGTATGCTAAAAATGTCCTCCCGGTCTAGGGGTAAAACATGGCTTCTGCTGAGCTCCTGAAGTGTACTTCCCTTGTCCATACTTCCTCTTGCGATTCTCAATCTGCTGCTTCCCTTCAATCATGAGAGCACGATCTACCAACTCCTGGTAGTTTTTGAAGGTGGCTACCATCAACTGCATGCTCAACTCATCATTCAGTCCTTCCAGAAACTTCTCCTGCTTGGCTGCATCCGTAGCAACGTCATCTAGGGCATAACGTGCTAATTTACTAAAGTCCTCCACATACTGGCCAACTGTCCTCCCTCCTTGGCGCAAGTTGCGAAACTCTCGCTTCTTCATGGCCATAGCTCCTGCTGAAACATGGGCAATTCGAAAAGCCTGCTGAAACTGGTCCCACGTGACAGTGTCGACAGGGAAAGTGGCTGTGAAATTCTCCCACCATGATGCTGCGGGTCCTTCAAGCTGATGTGCGGAAAACTTCACCTTTTCCGCATCCGTGCATCCTGCCATGGTCAACTCTCTAGCTGTCTTGCGGAGCCAATCGTCTGCTACTATCGGCTCGGTGCTACTGGAAAACACCGGCAGATTCAGCCTAAGAAAACGGGCTAAGTGATCAACAGGTGGTGGTGGTGGTGGTGGGTTGTTGTTGTTATTTCCCTGATTCTGATTCTGGACTAGCAACTGCACCAATATGTTCTGCTGCTGGATCAACTGGGTGAGCTCCGGTGGGAATGTAAATCCGGGGTCACGTCTCGGAGGCATCTGAGGGTTTAGAAAAGATGAGATTTAAGAATAGAGGGGGTCTAAAGAGAAAACACTACCCATATGCACATGAGGCAAAAGCAAACAATTCACTTCATTCAATCAATCAAACAAGGGCATACAATCGATCTAACTATCGCAAAAGTGCTCGGACTACTATATTTACATGGTGGACTACTACTATTGATGAGGTGGTCTCTAGAAATATTCTTCGGTTGCAGACTCCATTATATCTGCTCCAGCTTCATCAACATAGTCATCATCACTATCATCTGGATCCGAGTCGGTGTCGTCGATGATGATGTAGTCTTCCGGGCGAATCTCCTTGGGTTCTTCGTCTTCTTCTACTGGTGTAGGGCCTCCCAGAAATACTCTGATCTTCTTGATCAGATCATCATTCTTCTCCACTAATACTTTGATTTCCTCTTCATAATCTTCACGTGTAGCCTTGAGTTCTTCCTCCAGTTCCTTGATTCTTGTCCTTGCCTTCTTCTTATCATGTCGGCACACATCTGGTTCTCCTGACGTCGAATGTGCTGGTTTAACTCCTGGATAAAAGCTGCGACTGATCTATCCTTTCTGGTGCTGATCATCTCCTAGTTCTCATCTCGGCGCCCACAAATCTGGTAGATAGTATCCTTGAGATCATTGCGCTAGACTTCTCCAATGCGTCCCATGGCGATGTGAGCTGCCATGCTCTTTCCTAGACTCCAAGTTGGTGCATCAAAAGAAAACTCTATGGGCTCAGTGACTGGCATGAACGTCCTTCCTGGAACTTGAACTTGAATCATCCAGTGCTCTTCTTCAGTTAAAGTGGCGTTGTAGGTTCCGGTGAAGCTTGGTACTCCTATGTTCAGGTATCTAGTGACTTCCTTCAAGTGACGTCCAAAGGGTGTATCTTCATCTGGTTGCGTGAACTTGTTCCTTGCATCCGCCATCCTAAAGGAGTAGAAAAGATGAGAAGTCAGAAAGAGAAGAGAGTGAGTAGTGGTCTAGGCCTTTAGCTTAGTGGTCGTGTCCTACAGTCAGTGTGTGCTCTGATACCATCTTGTAGCGACCAGACCTCAAACGGTCTAATCTGTGTGCTTAGGTGTCATCCCTGGATCAGTAATGCGGACATCACACAGTACTTGAAGGATTTATAACAGAGTAGCAATCACACACTTATTACATCGAGTGTCTCAAAAGAGAACTCATTACAATAAATATGGCTTAAGGCCATCTAAAAACGATAACAGCAGAAGGCTTGGAAGATAAGTGAGTCCATCAACTCCAACGGCATCACTGAGTATAGAACCACGACCTAAAAACACCTTAATCGTCGTCTGAAAAGTCTGCAACATTAACGTTGCAGCCCAAAACGGGTCAGCACATGGAATAAGCTGGCAAAATAACACATAGAGAGTAATGGAATGAAATAGGCTAATCTATATGCATATTTGGCTGGTGGAAAGCTCTATGGTTACAGTTTTGCATAAAGCCAATTTTTCCCTACTGCAAAGGAATAAATTTTATTTAACTATCATGGTAGTTGTTAAACATTGAGAATGGTTGACAACATTCTCAATCCCAATTAAGCTTCATCATTAACAAAACCCAACAAAATTAAATTTTTAGAGTAACATGTTGAGATTCACATGATAATTCAGGTACTAGATACTCAAGTTGTCCATAACCGGGGCCACGGCTAATCATGATTTGTTTATACACTCTACAGAGGTTTGCGCACTTTTCCCCACAAGACTCGATTGCCTCCGTTTGGTTTCTTGCACTACATGGTGTTTGAGAAGATGGATGACCGAGACATAGTCTTTCGGAAGCGCTAGCACCTTACGATCGGGTAGAACGTTACACCTACTTTCCCCTACATCTGCTAGTCTACCACTGTAAGAGTTCGCACAACTTAATCAACTATGCTAGAGCCCATAATAGCTTGTGGCTGCACACGGAAGTTTCTAGCATGACGAATCTCATGATCCCTTTGAGCCTGGGTGGCGGTCCAAAAGAAAAATAGGCAATCGCTGGAATACCCAGGTGCCTCAATCCACCCAGATGTGTGTTTAAGTTGCCACCTTAGATAAACCATTAGTTAACAATCTCACATCTATCATGGATACACTCACCCAATCCACGTCTACTAGCATAGCATGGCATAATAAGCAAACGTAGAAGTAACTCCCAAAGGTTTGATAATAACAGGTAATATGTACTACCTCAACTACTTCCCAAACCCGCAATTTAATTAGATCCTAATCATGCAATGTGTGAGGATTGATCTAATGCAATAAAACTGGGTAGTGGGAAAACATGATCAAAGTGTTACTTGCCTTGCTGATGTTCCGGGAAACCTAGCGATTCGAAGTAGCAAGCGGCGCACTCCGGGTACTCTATCGCAAACAAACAAGCGTACAATAAGTACTCAACTAATGCATAGGTAAAACTCAAATAAGAGATCTAACCAGAAAGTTCAACTTAAGAACTCCGGTTGGCAAAAAGAATCAAATCGAATGAAGCAACGAAAGACAAACGTCGAAAGAAAAAGGCTTTGTTTACTATTCTGGATCTAGGGCAATTTTTACAGTGGCAAAAACTTGTTTGAGTTGGTTAAACGGAAAGAGGGTTTCGAGACGAAACTCCAGGCGCTTGAATCGCCTGATTCCAATAAACGAGCGAAAAGTTAGACTAAAACGAAAATCGGATCAGAAATCACGATCAGAAAAACCGCGGATTTAATCCGAGAAAAAGAAAAACAACGAACATTCGTTGAAACGAACGAACGGACGAACGCTCGCTAATTAAATAAACCGGAAAACCGATCTATTTAAAAAAAACAAAACTAAAAAAACGACAAAACCGACGAAAAACCGAACGGTTTTTCGAGTAAAACCGGCGGCGGATCCGGCGGGCGGCGATGTCGGCGATGGCAGCGCTCCGGCGGGCGGCGACGGCGGCGGCGCGAGGCGGCGGCGGCGGGCGGCTAGGGTTAGGGTTTTCGGGCGGGGCGGCTTGGGCTTGGCCGGGGCCTGGGGGCGCTTATAAGAAGGCCCGGCCAGGAGGAGTCCTGGCCGGTTACGGCCCAAGGTCGGTTCAGACTTTTTTTTAGAATAATTACGCTAGAAAAAAAACAAAAGGAATACTAAACGGACTCCAAATACCCCGAAATAAATTTTCCCCGGCTTCTAAAATCAAGCCGCACAGGATGAACATTTATTTGGGGCCTAAATGCAATTTTGAAAAACGCGCATTTTATCTAAATTCAAATAAAATAGCAAATAAAACCAAATAAAATCTTATTAGAATTTTTTATTAAATCCCCAATATTTCTTTATTTTGGGAAGTCATTTTATTCCCTCTCTCATAATTTTTATAATAGAAATAATTGAATATAAAATAAATAAAATCAAACGACCCTATTTTCAAAATTTGAGACAACTCAAATATGAAAATAACGAAATCCCCAACTCTCACCGAGGGTCCTTGAGTTGCGTGAAATTTCTAGGATCAACCAAAATGCAATAAATATGATATGCAATGATGATCTAGTGTATAACATTCCAAATTGAAAATTCAGGATGTTACAGGCGGCTCCGTATCGTAAAACGCGATGATTTCTTCTCTCTCATTTTTTCTCTCCGAAAGCAAATATATAGAGTTGGAGTTGGCGTTGGAGGGTCAACAGGGGGCCCACGAGGTAGGGGGGCGCGCCCTAGGGGGGGGGGGCGCCCCCCAGCCTCGTGGAAAGGGTGTGGGCCCCCTGATCTTCATATTTGGCGAGGATTTTTTATTGTTTTTCTAAGACCTCCCATGGAGTTTCAGGTCATTCCGAGAATATTTGTTTTCTGCACATAAAACAACATCATGGTAATTCTGCTGAAAACAGCGTCAGTCCGGGTTAGTTCCATTCAAATCATACAAGATAGAGTCCAAAACAAGGGTAAAAGTGTTTGGAAAAGTAGATACGACGGAGACGTATCAAGGGTGCATGACCATAAAAGATATTACTCAAATAAATAGGACAACTATTATTCTCTGATTTAAATGAATAACCGTCTCGCATCAAACAAGATCCAGATATAATGTTCATGCTCAATGCTGGCACCAAATAACAATTATTTAGGTCTAATACTAATCCCGAAGGTAGATGTAGAGGTAGCGTGCCGACCGCGATCACATCGACTTTGGAACCATTTCCCAAGCGCATCGTCACCTCGTCCTTTGCCAGTGTTCGCTTAATCCGTAGTCCCTGTTTCGAGTTGCAAATATTAGCAACAGAACCAGTATCAAATACCCAGGTGCTACTGCGAGCTCTAGTAAGGTACACATCAATAACATGTATACCGCATATACCTTTGTTCACCTTGCCATCCTTCTTATCCGCCAAATACTTGGGGCAGTTCCGCTTCCAGTGACCAGTCTGCTTGCAGTAAAAGCACTCAGGTCCAGACTTGGGTTTCTTCTCCTGAGCAACAACTTGCTTGCTGTTCTTCTTGAAGTTCCCCTTCTTCTTCCCTTTACCCTTTTTCTTGAAACTGGTGGTCTTATTGACCATCAACACTTGATGCTCCTTCTTGATTTCTACCTCCGCAGCTTTTAGCATTGCGAAGAGCTCGGGAATTGTCTTATTCATCCCTTGCATATTATAGTTCATCACGAAGCTTTTGTAGCTTGGTGGCAGTGATTGAAGAACTCTGTCAATGACACTATCAACCGGAAGATTAACTCCCAGCTGAGTCAAGTGATTATGGTACCTAGACATTTTGAGTATATGCTCACTGACAGAACTATTCTCCTCCATCTTGCAGCTGTAGAACTTATTGGAGACTTCATATCTCTCAATTCGGGCATTTGCTTGAAATAATAACTTCAACTCCCGGAACATCTCATATGCTCCATGATGTTAAAAACATCATTGAAGTCCCGGTTCTAAGCCGTAAAGCATGGCACACTGAACTATCGAGTAGTCATCAGCTTTGCTCTGCCAGGCGTTCTTAACATCTGCAGTTGCATCAGCAGTAGGCTTGGCACTTAGCGGTGCTTCCAGGACGTAATTCTTCTGAGCAACAATGAGGATAATCCTCAAGTTACGGACCTAGTCCGTGTAATTGCTACCATCATCTTTCAACTTTGCTTTCTCAAGGAACGCATTAAAATTCAACGGAACAACAACACGGGCCATCTATCTACAATCAAACATAGACAAGCAAGATACTATCAGGTACTAAGTTCATGATAAATTTAAGTTCAATTAATGATATTACTTAAGAACTCCCACTTAGAAAGACATCCCTCTAATCTTCTAAGTGATCACGTGATCCAAATCAACTAAGCCATAACCGATCATCACGTGAAATGGAGTAGTTTTCAATGGTGAACATCACTATGTTGATCATATCTACTATATGATTCACGCTCGACCTTTCGGTCTCAGTGTTCTGAGGCCATATCTGCATATGCTAGGCTCGTCAAGTTTAACCTGAGTATTATGCATGTGCAAAACTGGCTTGCACCCGTTGTAGATGGACATAGTGCTTATCACACCCGATCATCACGTGGTGTCTGGGCACGACGAACTTTGGCAACGGTGCATACTCAGGGAGAACACTTTTATCTTGAAATTTAGTGAGAGATCATCTTATAATGCTACCGTCTATCAAAGCAAGATAAGATGCATAAAAGATAAACATCACATGCAATCAATATAAGTGATATGATATGGCCATCATCATCTTGTGCTTGTGATCTCCATCTCCGAAGCACTGTCATGATCACCATCGTCACCGGTGCGACACCTTGATCTCCATCGTAGTATCGTTGTCGTCTCGCCAATCTTATGCTTCCACGACTATCGCTATCGCTTAGTGATAAAGTAAAGCAGTACAGGGCGATTGCATTGCATACAATAAAGCGACAACCATATGGCTCCTGCCAGTTGCCGATAACTCGGTTACAAAACATGATCATCTCATACAATAAAATTTAGCATCATGTTTTGACCATATCACATCACAACATGCCCTGCAAAAACAAGTTAGACGTCCTCTGCTTTGTTGTTGCAAGTTTTACGTGGCTGCTACGGGCTTAGCAAGAACCGTTCTTACCTACGCATCAAAACCACAACGATAGTTTGTCAAGTTGGTGTTGTTTTAACCTTCGCAAGGACCAGGCGTAGCCACACTCGGTTCAACTAAAGTTGGAGAAACTGACACCCGCCAGCCACCTGTGTGCAAAGCACGTTGGTAGAACCTGTCTCGCGTAAGCGTACGCGTAATGTCGGTCTGGGCCGCTTCATCCAACAATACCGCCGAACCAAAGTATGACATGATGGTAAGTAGTATGACTTATATCGCCCACAACTCACTTGTGTTTTATTCGTGCATATGACATCTACGCATAAAACCTGGCTCGGATGCCACTGTTGGGTAACGTAGTAATTTCAAAAAAATTCCTACGCACACACAAGATCATGGTGATGCATAGCAACGAGAGGGGAGAGTGTTGTCTACGTACCCTCGTAGACCGAAAGCGGAAGCGCTAGCACAACACGGTTGATGTTGTCGTACATCTTCATGATCCGACCGATCAAGTACCAAACGTACAGCACCTCCGAGTTCAGCACACGTTCAGCCCGATGACATCCCTCGAACTCCGATCCAGCCGAGTGTGAGAGTTTCGTCAGCATGACAGCATGGTGAAGATGTTGATGTTCTACCAAAGCAGGGCTTCGCCTAAGCACCGCTACAGTATTATCGAGGTGGACTATGGTGGAGGGGGGCACCGCACACGGTTAAAAGATCAAACAGATCAATTGTTGTCTCTATGGGGTGCCCCCTGCCCTCGTATATAAAGGAGCAAGGGGGGTGCGGCCGGCCAGGGAGAGGGCACGCCAGGAGGAGTCCTACTCCCATCGGGAGTAGGACTCCCCCCTTTCCTTGTTGGAATAGGATTCGGAAGAAGGAAAGAGAGAGGAGAAGAAGGAAAGAGGGCGCCGGCCCCCTTTGCCCTAAACCAATTCGGTTTGGGCCTTGGGGGGCGCGCCCCACACTCCCCTTGCTTCCCTCTATTTCCACTAAGGCCCATATAGGCCCATTAAGCTCCTGGGGGGTTCCGGTAACCTCCCGGTACTCCGGTAAAATCCCGATTTCACCCGGAACACTTCCACATCCAAACATAGGCTTCCAATATATCAATCATCATGTCTCGACCATTTCGAGACTCCTCGTCATGTCCTTGATCACATCCGGGACTCTGAACAACCTTCGGTACATCAAAACATACAAACTCATAATATAACCGTCATCGTAACGTTAAGCGTGCGGACCCTACGGATTCGAGAACTATGTAGACATGACCGAGACACGTCTCCGGTCAATAACCAATAGCGGAGCCTGGATGCTCATATTGGCTCCCACATATTCTACAAAGATCTTTATCGGTCAAACCGCACAACAACATACGTTGTTCCCTTTGTCATCGGTATGTTACTTGCCTGAGATTCGATCGTCGGTATCTCAATACCTATTTCAATGTCGTTACCGGCAAGTCTTTTTACTCATTCCGTAATACATCATCCCGCAACTAACTCATTAGTTGCAATGCTTGCAAGGCTTAAGTGATGTGCATTACCGAGAGGGCCCAGAGATACCTCTCCGACAATCGGAGTGACAAATCCTAATCTCGAAATACGCCAACCCAACAAGTACCTTTGGAGACACCTGTAGAGCACATTTATAATCACCCAATTACATTGTGACGTTTGGTAGCACACAAAGTGTTCCTCCGGTAAACGGGAGTTGCATAATCTCATAGTCATAGGAACATGTATAAGTCATGAAGAAAGCAATAGAAGAATACTAAACGATCGTGTGCTAAGCTAACGGAATGGGTCATGTCAATCACATCATTCTCCTAATGATGTGATCCCGTTAATCAAATGACAACTCATGTCTATGGTTAGGAAACATAACCATCTTTGATCAACGAGCTAGTCAAGTAGAGGCGTACTAGTGACAATCTGTTTGTCTATGTATACACACATGTATTATGTTCCCGGTTAATACAATTCTAGCATGAATAATAAACATTTATCATGATATAAGGAAATAAATAATAACTCTATTATTGCCTCTAGGGCATATTTTCTTCACCGAAGGTCTGTGGTAAACTACTCACACATCATCGGAGAGGCTATGGTGTTGATGTAGAAGCCCTCCGTGATCGAATCCCCCTCTGGCAGATCGCCGAAAAAGGTCCCCGGATGGGATCTCACGGGTACAGAAGGTTGCGGCGGTGGAAAATTGGTTTCGTGGCTCCCTGGATGTTTTCATGGTATAAGAGTATATATAGGCGAAAGAAGTAGGTCGCTGGAGCTCCATGGGGCCCACGAGGGTGGGGGCGCTGTCGGTTTCAAAACCGGTGGATCTTGGGTAGGGGGTCCCGAACTGTGCGTCTAAGGTCGATGGTAACAGGAGACAAGGGACGCGTTGTTTACCCAGGTCCGGGCCCTCTCTATAGAGGTAATACCCTATGTCTTGCTTGATTGATATTGATGAATATGAGTGTTACAAGAGTTGATCTACCTCGAGATCGTAATAGCTAAACCCTAGAGGTCCAGCGTGTATGGCTATGATAATGAGTATCCTCTATCCGGACTAAGTCCTCCGGTTTATATAGACACCGGGAGGATCTAGGGTTACACAAGGTCGGTTACAAAGAAAGGAATCTACATATTCGGTCGCCAAGTTTGCCTTCCGCGCCAAGGAGAGTCCCATCCGGACACGGGTGCAGTCTTCGGTCTTCGTATCTTCACATCCCATCAGTCCGGCCCATGGCTAACAGGCCAGACGCCCGAGGACCCCTTAGTCCAGGACTTCCTCAGTAGCCCCTGATGTCGGTGTCAAAACCAACGGATCTCGGGTAGGGGGTCCCGAACTGTGCATCTAGGATCGATGGTAACAGGAGATAGGGGACACGATGTTTACCCAGGTTCGGGCCCTCTCTATGGAGGTAATACCCCACTTCCTGCTTGATTGATCTTGATGAATATGAGTATTACAAGAGTTGATCTACCACGAGATCATAATGGCTAAACCCTAGAAGTCTAGCCTATGAATATGGTAATGAGTATATGTGTGTCCTTTCCAAACTATCCCTTTCGGTTTATATAGACACAGAGGGGATCTAGGGTTTACATGGAGTCGGTTACATAAAAAAGGAATCTTTGGTCGCCAAGCTTGCCTTCCACGCCAAGTAGAGTCCAAACCGGACACGGTGCAGTCTTCGGCCTTCATGTCTTCACAGCCCTCAGTCCGGCCCATGGATAATAGGTCGGACGCCCGTGGACCCCTTAGTCTAGGACTCCCTCAGTAGCCCCTGAACCTGGCTTTCAATGACGAGGAGTTTGGAGCATTGATTGTCTTCGGCATTGTAAGGCGGGTTCCCCTTTCTCCGAACTCCAAGGTAGTCTTCGGATGCAATGATAGTATCCTGACCTGTTATGCACACCATACACAACCACAGAGAGAATATAATATTTACACAAATCTAATCTGTTGACAGCTTTTATCCAACACGACATCACGTCTGTCGAGTTATAATTTTGAACCTTTTTCTTCTGCCATCCCACGCTTCGAGATGCGGTTGCTATTGTCACGTCTTGTCGAAACAGAGATCGTGCCCCCTTATTGCGGGATTCTCATCAATGCGGGCATGGGTAACTCAACCGTGCCGTTTATACAGTCCTAGGGAACATGCGAACCCTAAGGCGAGTGAGGAGGCATTTAATATTTGCTGCCTTTATAAGGGGATAAAGATTCGCTCCTCCTCTCCTCACGCTCTCTCTCTGTCTCCACCTTTCCAATCTCAAGCTCTAGCGCCCAAGTTCTTGTCTCCTTTCCACTCAAGCAACCATGTACGGATCTGGTGGTCAGGGCAAGTGGATGGTCTCGTCCGTCACGGAGGAGGACATTACTAAGCTCCGGGCGGCCGGATATTTGGCGAAGGAGATCACCCATCGCCAGCCAGCCGAGGGACAAGTTGTCCCCATGCTGGAGCCCACAGAGAGGGTAGTATTCATCCCCCATTTCCGCGGGCTAGGGTTTCCACTCCACCCTTTCGTCCACGGGCTGATGTACTACTACGGGATAGATTTCCATGATCTGTCCCCAAATTCCTTCCTCAACATCTCGGCGTTTATCATCGTGTGCGAGGCCTTCCTCCACATTCATCCCCACTTTGGGCTGTGGCTCAAAGTCTTCAACGTGAAGCCGAAGGTGGTGGATGGCCAGCACGGGAAGTGCGGAGGGGCCATGGTGAGCAAGCTATCCAACATCTCCTGGCCCAAAGACACCTTTGTGGAGACAGTAAAGGATTGGCAGAAGCAATGGTTCTACATCACAGAACCTCGCGGCACCACCTGGGCCGCAGCTGCCGAATTTCACCCCAATGCTCCCATGCGACTCACCTCCTGGGTCGAGAAGAGTCCGGATTGGTGTTCACCTGACGAGCTGATAGCGCTGCAGACACGCATTCAAAGCATGGTGACCAAGGACGTCAAGCTCGTTGACGTTATCCAGGTGATGCTAATCCGTCGAATTCTTTTGTGCCAGCGCCGAAGCCGCCCTTTATGGGAGTTCAATTCGAGGAAGCACCAGACCCTGAGAAGGCTCTTCGACACTTCTCATGAAGGGGCCTGGAATTTACTCTTTAAGGGCAACGAGAAGCCACCGGCCACGGACTCAGACCGTGGTCACAATTGTAACCGCCCCGCCAGCGAGGTATGTTACTTTTGACTTATTCCCAACTTAAATGTTTTGAGGATGATGTCTGAGATCTTAGTATTGCTCTTTCAGGACTGGGTAGAGAGGGGGAAGCGGATCTAGTGTCCGGCTCCGTTGCCCGAAGAACCAGTCATCCCATGCTTGGCGAGGATGCTGGCACCGGCGCTGTAAGTGCATCTAGTGCCCCTTAGTGATTTTGGTGTGTTGAAGACTTATAGGTTAAGGGACTAATGCATTTATGAGTGTACACATGTCTATAAGTCTATGAGGAGTTTGATATTTACAGAGAAAGTCGACCCCTAAAAATGAAGTTCTTCGACTGAAGACTTTGGATTTCTGAAGACTTTCTGAAGACTTTGAAAGTGAAGAAATTGGTGTGATCTTGAAGACTTGGTATTCATTCGAGGAACATGAAGCGTGAAGACTTTTGTTTTCGTAGTTTCATTTTCTCTTTGTTGAGTCATAGGAAACACTGTATTGTTAAAGGGGGTCGAGGAAATACTAAGGAAAAATTTCCATGTGATGCTCAACTCAAAATCCTACACCAACCAATCCCTTCGAGTGAAGACTTTGGAAATCTCATACAGTCTAGTCATATTCTTCAGTGACAGAGACGAAGTTCTTCTGGTCTCTCAGGAATTTGTTCTGACTGAGGAGTTAGGAATTCACCAGTGCGGATTTCCTACACAGTGAGGAACATGATAGCCCTGAGGATTTTGCTACTCAAAATTCCGACCGTTGCTGTGCTATGCGCCAGCTGTCCCAAAATATCTATCCACCTAACTGTCATATCATTGAAGGGCATTTATGTCTTATTATGTCGGGCTGCTCCCTAGGCTATAAATAGCCCCCCTACAACCACTAGCTGGTTGGCTACTCCGAGAGAAACTGACACTTGTCATTTGAGAGCAACCCATCCTTCGAGGACTTTGAGAGAAAATCATCAAGTGAGGACAAACCCAAACCCAAACACCTACGAACCCCAAGTGACTGAGCATCACTGAAGAGATTGATGCTGTGTGGATCCGACACTTGTTACCTTTGAAGACTGTGCTTCTTCTAGACGGTTAGGCATCATTGTCTAGAGCATCCAAGAGGAATTTTGGATCGCCGAGTGATCAAGTTTGTGAAGGTTCGGAAGTCACCTGAAGACTTACCACGAGTGATTGGACGAGGTCTGTGTGACCTTAGTTCAAGGAGAATACGGTGAGGACTTGGTGTCCTGAGCTGCGTGTTCAGGACTGGGTGTCCGGGACTGTGTGTCCTCGAGTTTAAATACTCAGCCGCTCCAACCAGACGTAAAACTGAGACAGCAGTTGGAATTGGTCTACCAAATCATTGTCTTCACCAAGCTTACTGGTTCTATTCCCTCAACTCTTTCATTTCCTCATAACTGTGTTGTGTGTTTGTTCATATCTGTGTTTGAAGACTTTGACTGAAGACTTTCTCAATTTTCTCAGTTCAATTTCTTCAGTCTGTTTGTCTTCATCCTGTGTTATGATGTGCTTACGCTTCCTGTACTCTGTGCCTGTCTTCATTTCATCATGATGACTATGCTTGTATTCTATTATGTTTACTTTTGAGTACTTATTCCGCTGCTAGTAGTTCTTCGCTAAGGAATTTCCTCACTGGCAAATTCCTCAGTGAACAATTTCATAAAAATCGCCTATTCACTCCCCTCTAGTCGATATAACGCACTTTCAATTGGTATCAGAGCAAGGTACTCCCTTGTTCTGTGTGATTTTGGTTTAACCTCTTGGAGTTTTAGTTATGTCGACCGCAGGTATGATCAAGGTCTCTGCTGGGTGTCCTACCTTCGATGGGACAGACTACCCCTACTGGAAGAATAAGATGCGAATGCATCTTGAGGCAATTGATAACGATCTCTGGTATGTTGTGGAAAATGGTGCTCCCTCTGTCACACCTTCTCTGAATGCTGCTGATGTGAAGAGATTCAAGCAACTCGATTCTCAAGCGAAGAATATCATATGTGGCCATCTGAGCAAAGGATAGTATGGAAGAGTGAGTGCTTTGGAAACTGCTAAGCTTATCTAGGATAGACCGTCCAAAGTGAATGAAGGAGTCTCAACACAGCGTGACTCTCGAGTTGATGTTCTTCGCAATCTCTTCAACCGCTTCAAAAGAATCGACAATGAAAATGTTCAACAAACCTTCGATCGCCTCACTGACATCTCAAATGAGCTTCAAGCACTTGGTGCCACTGACATCACCGACCATGAGGTGGTGAAGAAATTGCTGAGATCGCTTGATTCCTCATTTGACACTCTGGCATTGATGATACAAGAACATGCTGATTACAAGTCACTTGATCCCGCTGATATTCTCGAGAGGCTAAATACTCATGAGTTCGATCTTGCTGAAAAAAGAGATCTCTATGGTTCGAGCTATGGCAGATCACGTGCACTGAAGGCCAAGGCAATATCTGAGTCCGAAGATGAAGACTCTGGTAGCAGCCTTGGTGATTATGAAGAACTAAGCCATGATCTAGGTCTGCTCGTGAAGAAGTTCCAAAAGTTCTCAAGACATGGTCGCCTTGGAAGACCCTCAAGGAGCAATGATTCCTTATCCAGTGACTACAAGAGGAGGCTCTGTCACAAGTGCAAGAAACCTGGACATTACATTCAAGATTGTCCTCAGTGGGAAAATGAATCAAAGAAGAAGAAATACAAGGATTACAGTTCTGATGATGCGAAGAAAAATAAGAAATCCACAAAATCTTCATCATCAAAATCCTCAAAGTCTTCATATCACAAGAAGAGCAGCTCCAAGAAGGCTAGGGCATTCATTAGCAAGGAAATGAACTCTGAGGCTGAATCTGAAGAAAATGAGGAAGAGGAGACATCTGAGGAGTCTGAATCCGGAGTGGTGAGCCTAGCTCTCGCTACTGCATTCGTCAGCAAGTCTATCTTCAACACTGAAGAAAATGACCTCACCAACAAGGCTGATGAAGGCGATGATGACTACGCTCCCACCTATTGCTTCATGGCAAATGGTGCCAAGGTACTCAAATATACCTCCTCTGAATCAAGTGAGCATGAATCTGATGAAAACCTTAAGCCCAGCTATTCTAAACTTGCTAAGATTGCTGTAAAACAACAAACGGCTCTTGAAAAGGTTCAAAACATGCTAGACAAAAGTGATGATATGTTGGGTGAAGAAATGGATCATACTAAAGCCTTGACTGGAAATCTTCAGAGACTTCAGACTAGGTTTGACAATCTTCAAGGTCATCATAACACTCTCTTATCTGATCATGAGAAGCTTTCTTATGAATTTCTTCAAAGAAAGCAAGACCTTGAGATGCTAAGAGTGAGTTATGAAGATCTTCAGAAGGAGCGCGATTCATTACTTGCTCAACAAATCAGCGCTTCTCAGGAAGAATTTGTTCCTCCTTGTTTGAAATGCATTGAATGTGAATCTGCTAATTCTTCACCCGAATGTTCAAATGCAGCTAATGTTTCAAATTATTCACATGCCTCTGCTATCACTAATTCCTCATCTGAGGATGTGACGCCCGGATAATTAAACTACAGTAAACCCTCGTTAATGGTGCCATGTCATCACTTTACTGTTACTAATCCGCGGTTGATAGAAATCGCAATCCAAATTCAAGTTCAAACTAAAGTGCAAAATTGAAATTTCTCAAACATGCAAAATAAAATGTTCAAAGTGTTGCAAATATTCCATAATCATTTATGGTGGTGAGCCAATATTTTTTTTAAAGTCTTTAATTGCTCCTAAGTATATATATATATCAGTGGCTAAAAATAATAATTAAATGCCTTTTATAAATTATAAAATATTAAACTAAATTTTTTAGGTGTCAAGCTTTTTGTGGCAGTGCTCAATGTTTTCTAGTATTTGTTTTGTCCAACTCCACATTTTTTTGCAAAGTCATTTGGTGGCTTATTTAAATGCAAATGGAGGCTGTTAAAAGAAAACAGAATAATAAAAAGAAAACTGAGAAGAAGAAAAGGAAGAGAGAGCACGTGCCCCCACTGGAGCTCACCCAAGTCAGCCCACCTAACCCCCGGTCGTCTTCTCCTGTTCACAACCGTGCCCGAACAGGATCGCGTCCCCGTCGAACCACCTCACCGGCCATGCCGTGGGAGGATAAGGCCTGCATCGAGGCGCCCCTCCCCCCAGATATCTTCTTCACACTCGCCTCACTCCTCCTCGGCGCCCTCCCTCCCAGATCCATCTTCTCTCTCTCCCTCGTCGTCCTCTCGGCTCACCCGAGCGCCTACGTCGCCGTCGTTGGCCACCAGCGTGGCGACCGTCTCCCCCGTGCCTCTCCAACCTGTCCGTCTGCACCAACGTCGTCGACTGCGTCCTCCCCGTCCACAAGATCGAGCTCGGACCCCCTCGACCATCGGGATCGGGTTCTTCCCCGCACCTACGGCCGCCGACGAGCTCCGTCTGCTGCGACCGTCCTGCTACTACTAATTCGTCGCCGGCCTTTCGTGTGCCACACCGTGAGCCTCTACTCCTTCTCCTCCTCTTCCTTGTTGGATTCGGTCCATTAGCGCATCTTCCGCTCGTTGCCGTAGCCTACGGCCGCTAGCACGACTCCCTCGCTCGTGCTCCGTTGGCCTCTGGCCATGACCGGCTGCACCCGACCGCGTCCCCGTGCGTGCTCGCCCGCGCGTGGCGGTGCCTCCGCCGAGCCCATCGTCCTGCTGCCGCTGCTCATCGCCTGACCGCGCCTGACCGCGCCGGCTGCTACCCTCGCCGCGCCTTGCGTCCACCCCACCCGTGCTCGCCTGCTGCTGCTTGCTAGTTGCTACCATGGCACTGCTGCTGCATCTACTACTACCGCTGCTAAGTGTACTCTGTACTGCTAGCTACTGAAGATGCTACTAGCTAGCTTTTCTCTTTTTACAATGACTAACCCTCTATACAGCCCGTAAGCAAAGTCTAAACGGTTATTAACATTAGTAAAAATAATATGAGTAGAAACTATACATGACAAACTTCATTTTATCCCATTGGAACAAATTCATTTGATGCATGGAATAAATCCTACGAAAATTACAAAATGCTATCTTTTGTTAACAGAAAACAGATTTGTGTGTTGCGTGCTGTGTGTGGTGTGTGTGTTGCGTGTGTGGCCGGCTGGGCCATTGTCCAGTACGCCCGGCCCCTTGTTTAATTAGGACTAGATTAGTTAGTGTTAAATTAGTGCTAATTTACTTTAATAGCAAATGACATGTGGACCACCCTGTTGGTTATCTCTAATTAATTGACTTAATAGACACAATGTCCATGATAAGTAGGACCCACTAGCGCTGTTCACACATTGGCCAAGGTCAACTTTGATTGTTGACCTGTTGCCTGGGCTTTGACTGGCCCACATGTCATTGACTGTGGCTGGCCCGGTCAGGGTATAAAAAAATCAACATTATTTAAATTCGAAATAAATAATTAAAAAAAATTCAGTATATTAATAAAACTTTGAAAAATCATATAAATTAAACCGTAAGTCAGATGAAAATGTTTTCTACATGAAAGTTGCTTAGAAAAATCCAACGAATCCGGATACGCAGCCTGTTCGTCCGCCACGCATCCCTAGCATAGCAAACACGCAACTTTCCCCCTCCGATTCGTCTGTCCGAAAACGCGAAACACCGGGGATACTTTCCCGAATGTTCCTCCCCTTCACCGGTACCACCTCGTACCGTGTTAGGGCACACCTAGTATCACGCTTTGTCATGTCATGCATCGTCATGCATTTGTTTGCATTATATTTATTGTTTCTTCCCCCTCTTCTCTCGCTAGACATCGAGACCGACGCCGCTGCTACCCAGTACGACTACGGTGTTGACGACCCCTCTCTCTTGCCAGAGCAACCAGGCAAGC
>NC_041390.1:89089870-89192698 GCF_002162155.2 Triticum dicoccoides
CCTCTATACTGCTTGCATTAGAGTAGTGTAGTATGTTACTGCTTTCCGTTAATCCTATTCTCATGCATAGCCTGTCATTGTTGCTACAACTGTTGATACCTTACCTGCAATCCTAAACGCTTAGTATAGGATGCTAGATTATCATCAGTGGCCCTACACTCTTGTCCGTCTGCCATGCTATACTACTGGGCCGTGATCACTTTGGGAGGTGATCACAGGCATATACTATATACTTTACACTGTTACATTACCGGTGATACTGTTTGGAGATGGGGGCTGAAGGGGCAGGTGGCTCCATCCAGGTAGTGGTGGGCCTGAGTTCCCGACGGCCCCTCGGCTGTTATTTTGAGGCAGAGCGACAGGGCAGGTTGAGACCACCTAGGAGAGAGGTGGGCCTGGCCCTGGTCGGCGTTCGCGGATACATAACACGCTTAACGAGATCTTGGTATTTGATCTGAGTCTGGCTACTGGCCTATACGCACTAACCATCTACGCGGGGACAGTTATGGGCACTCGACGTCGTGGTATCAGCCGACGCCTTCGTGACGTCAGCGACTGAGTGGCGCGCGCCGGATTGGACCGTAAGCCTGCTCTTGTATTAAGGGGGCTAGTTCTGCTTCCGGCTGCGTACGCAACGTGCAAGTGTGCAATGGGCAATGGGCCCAGACCCTTGCGCCATAGGATTTAGACCGGCGTGCTGACCTCTCTGTTGTGCCTAGGTAGGGCTGCGACGTGTTGATCTTCCGATGCCGGGCATGACCCAGGAAAGTGTGTCCGGCCAAATGGGATCGAGCGTGTTGGAATATTGGTGCACCCCTGCAGGGAAGTTAATCTATTCGAATAGCCGTGATCTTCGGTAACAGGACGACTTGGAGTTGTACCTTGACCTTATGACAACTAGAACCGGATACTTAATAAAACACACCGTTCCAAGTGCCAGATACAACCGGTGATCGCTCTCTCACAGGGCGACGAGGGAGGATCATCGGTTAGGATTATGCTATACGATGCTACTTGATGCTACTTGGTGAACTTACCATCTACTCTCTCCTACATGCTGCAAGATGGAGGTGGCCAGAAGCGTAGTCTTTGACAGGATTAGTTATCCCCCTCTTATTCTGGCATTCTGCAGCTCAGTCCACATATGATACCCTTATTCCATTTGATACCCATGCATATGTAGTGTAGCTCCTTGCTTGCGAGTATTTTGGATGAGTACTCATGGTTGCTTTCTCCCCCTTTTCCCCTTTTCCTTTCTTTCTGGTTGTCGCAACCAGATGCTGGAGTCCAGGAGCCAGACGCCACCGTTGATGACGACTACTACTACTCGGGAGGTGCCTACTACTACGTGCAGCCCGCTGACGGCGACCAGGAGTAGTTTAGGAGGATCCCAGGCAGGAGGCCTGCGCCTCTTTCGATCTGTATCCCAGTTTGTGTTAGCCTTCTTAAGGCAAACTTGTTTAACTTATGTCTGTACTCAGATATTGTTGCTTCCGCTGACTCGTCTATGATCGAGCTCTTGTATTTGAGCCTTCGAGGCCCCTGGCTTGTAATATGATGCTTGTATGACTTATTTTATTTGTAGAGTTGTGTTGTGATATCTTCCCGTGAGTCCCTGATCTTGATCGTACACGTTTGCGTGTATGATTAGTGTACGGTCAAATCGAGGGCGTCACAAGTTGGTATCAGAGCCGACTGCCTGTAGGAATCCCCCTTCCACACTCCTTGGCCAAAGTCGAGTCTAGTCATTACAAAACTTTTACTAACATGGCTGTGTGTCTTACGGGCCCACGTCGCCATTGGGTGGTATTAGGATCCTTTATTTCTCATCTATGCTCTGGGACTCTAATCTCTCTTCTATTCGGGTTAAATGATTTTACGAAGTCTGACTCTAGGTTCTCGTAATTACTTCCTCCCGGAGAGCCCCTCACTCCAGATGATTGCATGGTGCGCCGAAGGATTCCGAAGATAATCTCCGATGTTATCCCGAGAACTGTTGCTCATTGCATTTGCAATTCCCTTCCACCGTCACCCCCTATAGATAACTACATGCACTTGCCATTCTTACACTAGTCCCCAGTTGCTCTTGTTAGTACAAGATACCCCGAAATACTCGTCGTTGTTCCTAGAATCCTTGTGCCTGCTTCCTTGCAGTTCCTTGTCACCTAAATACACCTACAACTTAATCCTCACACATACTGAGGATTTGTTTCTCCCCAGTTGTTCTTGTGTTCCGCAAAGGACTTCGAAATACTATTTGGTCTTTCGAAAATCCTCAACAGCCTGTTGTTCTTGGAATTCTTGCATACTTGCATTCCGGTTAATTCCATTTGTCTAGCTATTTACTTAAAAAAAACCTTTGTGATTGTCATTCTGATCCTCTTGATTCAACATGTGTGTGAATGCACACAATCATCAGTTGTTCCCTGGAATTTATCATTCCGATTCAGACGTCATTCCGGACATGAGTTGGATCTCGACCAATCAAATTGCCATCGATTGTACCCCTAAGACTATTCAGCTTATCCATCCCTAATCAGAGCATTGCTTCTGATCCCTTATCTTGGAATTCATAATTCCTTTGCATTGGAGATTTGAGTTAGTCAGTTGTTTCCATAAACTGATCTCCTTGCATTCCTTCTTCCTCTGGTTGAGTACCGATGCTCACATCAGACCCCTTGTGGACCACCAGATCCTTTGTTGGATTTTATCCGACATCGTCCTTCATATTCTATAAGCTTGTGAGCGTTTCCTCGGCTACACAATGCCTTTGGTAAATTGTATCCTCTGCTTTCTCCAGCATGCTCTACTATCGAGCTTGTGTTATTTATTCCTGAAATTGTGGTTTGTGCTCCTAAGATGCCACAATGGGTTGAACCTATGCCTCCCATATTATGTGTGAACTCGAAAGTTTTCACGAGTCATACTCGTCTGGTATTTTGCCAGATAATTCAACACTACAACTTCTTCGAAAAAGAGAAGTGAATGAAAGGTTATACATTGGAGAAGTAGGTGTCGACCTTGAACCCTGTGTTCATGCCCATGGGCACGATGTATACCTTATCACGGAAGCTTCTTTTAAAATAATTATTCCCTTATTATAAGTTCACCTTGTATCTGTGGACGTGGTTCCGACCATGTTCTCCTTTAAATACCATTACTCGTGCAAGTTTAAGCATTCGTCTTCTGCAGAGCAATACCCCAATCCAACCTCCACTTTGGTCTGTCGTCGAGTATTACCCCATGGTATCTCGAGATATCAGGGGACATCATAACTTCTTATGGGTTCTTCATTAACTATTATTACTCACCGGATCCAATTGTTCCTAGGTTCTGGGTTGTCGTCAATCGAGAACATAAAATAGTGAATCGAGTCCGCACTCCGATTCAATAACCCTAAATAATTTCCATTGCTTACGAGTTTAAATAATCCTTCAAGTCATTCCTAACTTGATCGGCTATATCCTTATCGTGATGCTCTTAACTGTGCTACCTGGTCCTTCTTCCTGGAGCACAAATTTCGACGGTGAGCTAATCTTACAATCGATCTCCCTTGTCATATCGTTTGTCCTTGAACAGCAAGCTTGATTTCGAGTTTGTGTAGTACCCATGGTTCCATTAACTTTTTGCTTCATCATTCCGTTGACTTGATCTCATCGCCGATCAGTTACATCTTCTCGAAACCTCTCGATAAATGTGTCGTGATCATCATCAACATTCTGAGGTCTTCCAAAATATCTATCGAATTCTTGGTGAAAAATAGCTTCCTTTTCCCTCGATGAATTGGGTTATCATCGACAACATTATTGCATTCCCTCCAACACAAAACTTGTTCCTGTTTTGTGTTATACCTTGAGTTCCTGGCTATCCAACATTTGTTCTTCTTTACCTTGGAGTATTACCATCTTTTATATCCAGGATGTCGTGCTTAGCACACCCGGCCGGAGGCCCTATTGGTTATAGATTCCTTTTCAGCAAAGTTATCCATTCTTCCATGAGGAAATTGTAAAACTTATTCTACAAGTTATTCCTGATGGATCCTTTGTGTTTCCAAAGTTTGACCTTTGCCTGAAGACCATGTCAATGCTATCTCGAAGCATATATATATTTTACTCCAATTATCAACAAGTACATTTAAAGCCTAATGTTAAATGTTTCCTGCTCAATTATCCAAACACCGATGTATGGGTAAAGTCATGAAATTTCTCTCTCCTTACCTAAAGAGTTTTCTACATTATATCCTGTTAAGGATATCATGCTCTGCTTGTCCTTGGGAAGGATATACCCTTGAAATATGTGTTTAAACACATTTTCCTTTCCATTGTTCAGTTAATCTGATGCTCACATTTCCTTTACATTGGTTTGTTTAACCTTTCCGGTGATCTATATGATCTAAGCAACAATATTCTTCTGCTTATGTAAATACCTAGGTGCACAATCGTGTCGGTAAGACCCTGTTACTATTGTTGATGACATTCAGGTAACCACCGATGGACGAGAACTTTGTCTATTGGTCCGCCTCGAATTAACGAGCAGGAAAATGGTTCTCTTCGTCCCTCGCCCTTGGTACCAACGTTGTTGCCAACATAACCGACAGACTCTTCTCTGGCATGCCTGGCTATCATGATGCCTTGCTATCATGACCGTGTAAGATGACAGTGCCCTCTTACTTTAACAACATGGTGGGCCCATAACCCACATTGCCACAGGATCAAAATCTGACTCTCCTGTACACCCTGTTTCCAAAGTTAATTCTCGCGCTTGGCTTCGTATGCAATTCACGAGCCCCATTCCTAGTGATCTATTCTGATATCGGCCACAATAATTATTCCGTTGCTTTGGAACCCCTTTCACCTTCTGTCTAGGCATTGAACGATTGCCTGGCTGCTTGAAACTTCTTATTGTACCTTCCAACTTTACTCTCGATGTGTTTTATTTGTTCAACTCGAGAGGTACTCATATGCTCATTCATGGGTTAATCCCAGATTATTACACTTATAGCATTCTGTCGTTGCCGATCTGCCCCGTTACCTATTCGTAAATACGATGAAGATCCCGAAGAAAGGATGCCGACTTCATCATGATGACTTCAAGCAGAGAAATAGAGACATCAACGTAAAGGATCAACTACTTCGGGAAGTGCAACAAAGACCGAGAAGACCCATTAGAATTTCGCAACCTAGTCCTTCCCCCGTACTCCCCTCCTAAATCTCGGGACGAGATTTCTTGTAGTGGAGGAGAATTGTGACGCCCGGATAATTAAACTACAGTAAACCCTCGTTAATGGTGCCATGTCATCACTTTACCGTTACTAATTCGCGGTTGATAGAAATCTCAATCCAAATTCAAGTTCAAACTAAAGTGCAAAATTCAAATTTCTCAAACATGCAAAATAAAATGTTCAAAGTGTTGCAAATATTCCATAATTATTTATGGTGGTGAGCCAATATTTTTTTAAAGTCTTTAATTGCTCCTAAGTATATATATATCAGTGGCTAAAAATAATAATTAAATGCCTTTTATAATTTATAAAATATTAAACTAAATTTTTTAGGTGTCAAGCTTTTTGTGGCAGTGCTCAATGTTTCTTAGTATTTGTTTTGTCCAACTCCATATTTTTTTGCAAAGTCATTTGGTGGCTTATTTAAATGCAAATGGAGGCTGTTAAAAGAAAACAGAATAATAAAAAGAAAACTGAGAAGAAGAAAAGGAAGAGAGGGCACGTGCCCCCACTGAAGCTCACCCAAGTCAGCCCACCTAACCCCCGGTCGTCTTCTCCTGTTCACAACCGTGCCCGAACAGGATCGCGTCCCCGTTGAACCACCTCGCCGGCCATGCCGTGAGAGGATAAGGCCTCCACCGAGGCACCCCTCCCCCCAGATATCTTCTTCACACTCGCCTCACTCCTCCTCGGCGCCCTCCCTCCCAGATCCATCTTCTCTCTCTCCCTCGTCGTCCTCTCGGCTCACCCGAGCGCCTACGTCGCCGTCGTTGGCCGCCACCGTGGCGACCGTCTCCCCCGTGCCTCTCCAACCTGTCCGTCTGCACCAACGTCGTCGACTGCGTCCTCCCCGTCCACAAGATCGAGCTCGGACCCCCTCGACCATCGGGATCGGGTTCTTCCCCGCACCTACGGCCGCCGACGAGCTCCATCTGCTGCGACCGTCCTGCTACTACTAATTCGTCGCCGGCCTTTCGTGTGCCACACCGTGAGCCTCTACTCCTTCTCCTCCTCTTCCTCGTTGGATTCGGTCCATTAGCGCATCTTCCGCTCGTTGCCGTAGCCTACGGCCGCTAGCACGACTCCCTCGCCCGTGCTCCGTTGGCCTCTGGCCATGACCGGCTGCACCCGACCGTGTCCCCGTGCGTGCTCGCCCGCGCGTGGCGGTGCCTCCGCCGAGCCCACCGTCCTGCTGCCGCTGCTCATCGCCGGCCGGCGTTGTGGACGCCATGGCCGGAGCTCCGCTCCCGCGCGCGGTCATGCGCCCCTGCCGTGGTCCTCACACGCACGCGAACCCCATGCATCACCGCTCCCTGCGTTGCCGCCCACCGCGCCCTGTCTCTGCTCGCGCCCGCCGTGGCCACGTCCTTGGACTGCACCCTGTAGCCACCCCGCGCCTACTTCGCGCGCGCCTGGCCGCGCCTGACCACGCCGGCTGCTACCCTCGCCGCGCCTTGCCTCCACCCTACCCGTGCTCGCCTGCTGCTGCTTGCTAGTTGCTACCATGGCACTGCTGCTGCATCTACTACTACCGCTGCTAACTGTACTCTGTACTGCTAGCTACTGAAGATGCTACTAGCTAGCTTTTCTCTTTTTACAATGACTAACCCTCTATACAGCCCGTAAGCAAAGTCTAAACGGTTATTAACATTAGTAAAAATAATATGAGTAGAAACTATACATGACAAACTTCATTTTATCCCATTGGAACAAATCCATTTGATGCATGGAATAAATCCTACGAAAATTACAAAATGCTATCTTTTGTTAACAGAAAACAGATTTGTGTGTTGCGTGCTGTGTGTGGTGTGTGTGTTGCGTGTGTGGCCGGCTGGGCCATTGTCCAGTACGCCCGGCCCCTTGTTTAATTAGGACTAGATTAGTTAGTGTTAAATTAGTGCTAATTTACTTTAATAGCAAATGACATGTGGACCACCCTGTTGGTTATCTCTAATTAATTGACTTAATAGACACAATGTCCATGACAAGTAGGACCCACTAGCACTGTTCACACATTGACCAAGGTCAACTTTGACTGTTGACCTGTTGGCTGGGCTTTGACTGGCCCCACATGTCATTGACTGTGGCTGGCCCGGTCAGGGTATAAAAAAATCAACATTATTTAAATTCGAAATAAATAATTAAAACAATTTCAGTATATTAATAAAACTTTGAAAAATCATATAAATTAAACCGTAAGTCAGATGAAAATGTTTTCTACATGAAAGTTGCTCAGAAAAATCCAAGGAATCTAGATACGCAGCCCGTTCGTCCGCCACGCATCCCTAGAATAGAAAACACGTAACTTTCCCCCCCTCCGGTTCGTCTGTCCGGAAACGCGAAACACCGGGGATACTTTCCCGGATGTTCCTCCCCTTCACCGGTACCACCTTGTACCGTGTTAGGGCACACCTAGCATCACGCTTTGTCATGTCATGCATCGTCATGCATTTGTTTGCATTATATTTATTGTTTCTTCCCCCTCTTCTCTCGCTAGACATCGAGACCGACGCCGCTGCTACCCAGTACGACTACGGTGTTGACGACCCCTCTCTCTTGCCAGAGCAACCAGGCAAGCCCCCCCTTGATCACCAGATATCGCCTACTCTCCTCTATACTGCTTGCATTAGAGTAGTGTAGTATGTTACTGCTTTCCGTTAATCCTATTCTCATGCATAGCCTGTCATTATTGCTACAACTGTTGATACCTTACCTGCAATTCTAAACGCTTAGTATAGGATGCTAGATTATCATCAGTGGCCCTACACTCTTGTCCGTCTGCCATGCTATACTACTGGGCCGTGATCACTTCGGGAGGTGATCACGGGCATATACTATATACTTTACACTGTTACATTACCGGTGATACTGTTTGGAGATGGGGGCTGAAGGGGCAGGTGGCTCCATCCAGGTAGTGGTGGGCCTGAGTTCCCGATGGCCCCCGGCTGTTACTTTGAGGCGGAGCGATAGGGCAGGTTGAGACCACCTAGGAGAGAGGTGGGCCTGGCCCTGGTCGGCGTTCGCAGATACATAACACGCTTAACGAGATCTTGGTATTTGATCTGAGTCTGGCTACTGGCCTATACGCACTAACCATCTACGCGGGGACAGTTATGGGCACTCGACGTCGTGGTATCAGCCGACGCCTTCGTGACGTCAGCGACTGAGTGGCGCGCGCCGGATTGGACCGTAAGCCCGCTCTTGTATTAAGGGGGCTAGTTCTGCTTCCTGCCGCGTACGCAACATGCAGGTGTGTAATGGGCGATGGGCCCAGACCCCTGCGCCATAGGATTTAGACCGGCGTGCTGACCTCTCTGTTGTGCCTAGGTAGGGCTGCGACGTGTTGATCTTCCGAGGCCGGGCATGACCCAGGAAAGTGTGTCCGGCCAAATGGGATCGAGCGTGTTGGGATATGTGGTGCACCCCTGCAGGGAAGTTAATCTATTCGAATAGCCGTGATCTTCGGTAACAAGACGACTTGGAGTTGTACCTTGACCTTATGACAACTAGAACCGGATACTTAATAAAACACACCGTTCCAAGTGCCAGATACAACCGGTGATCGCTCTCTCACAGGGCGACGAGGGAGGATCATCGGTTAGGATTATGCTATACGATGCTACTTGATGCTACTTGGTGAACTTACCATCTACTCTCTCCTACATGCTGCAAGATGGAGGTGGCCAGAAGCGTAGTCTTCGACAGGATTAGTTATCCCCCTCTTATTCTGGCATTCTGCAGTCCAGTCCACATATGATACCCTTATTCCATTTGATACCCATGCATATGTAGTGTAGCTCCTTGCTTGCGAGTACTTTGGATGAGTACTCACGGTTGCTTTCTCCCCCTTTTCCCCTTTTCCTTTCTTTCTAGTTGTCGCAACCAGATGCTGGAGTCCAGGAGCCAGACGCCACCGTTGATGATGACTACTACTACTCGGGAGGTACCTACTACTACGTGCAGCCCGCTGACGGCGACCATGAGTAGTTTAGGAGGATCCCAGGCAGGAGGCCTGCGCCTCTTTCGATCAGTATCCCAGTTTGTGTTAGCCTTCTTAAGGCAAACTTGTTTAACTTATGTCTGTACTCAGATATTGTTGCTTCCGCTGACTCGTCTATGATCGAGCTCTTGTATTCGAGCCTTCGAGGCCCCTGGCTTGTAATATGATGCTTGTATGACTTATTTTATTTGTAGAGTTGTGTTGTGATATCTTCCCGTGAGTCCCTGATCTTGATCGTACACGTTTGCGTGTATGATTAGTGTACGGTCAAATCGGGGGCGTCACAGAGGACACTGCTAGTATCACTGATGATGCAGGGCTGAAGGAATTGTACATGACAGGCATGTACAAAAGCCTCAAAGGGCATCAGGCTCTTTGTGATGTGCTTAAAAAGTAGATCCTCAATAGGAACCCTAGGAAAGAGGGTATTGCCTTTGAGAGGAAACTCAATGCTGATGGTACATATTGGAAGCCGGAGGAGTACCCCAAAACTACATGGGTTGCTGCAAAGGGACCTCCAGTTGATCCATCTAACTTATCTGGATTTGCATGTGAATCTCCTCATTCTGATGATGAATCATTTGACTCCAACTATAAATTGTTCAAAAATCAGAATGGTGAAGTATTTTCTAGATATGTTGGCACTAACTGCAGGAATGGTCCTCCTATGAAGAGAATCTGGGTTCCCAAAAGATGCCTTGAAAATCTTCAGGTGAATGTCATCATGACGCCACCTGTGAAGAATAGAAACCCCAGATCAAATTCTTCATATGGACCAAATTCTTCATATGGATCCAAGTCCTCATACGGACCAAACTCCTCACATGGATCATATTCCTCAAAAGGATCAAAGTCCTCATATGAACATCATCGTGCTAACCCATCTGTTTCGCAGTGAAGATCTAAGGATTATGGATATGTGCATTATTCTTCAGATCATTATGTCCATGAGTCCTCAAAGAATTTCTCTGCTTACTCTTATCCTTACTCTAACCCCTCTTATATGAAATGAAATGGACTGGCATCTATGCCACCCTTCTCGTATGGAGCTCGCAGAATGATGAACTCTTTTCCACCCCTTCAGATGTGGGTTGTGAAGAAAAAGAACTAATCTCTTCTGCAGGGCCAGGTCTCCAGACGTACATAATCGTCTAAAGAATTTGCTGGAGACCTGAGTATGCCTGAAAGGACGCAGGCTAATCATGAAGAAATGAACTTTCATTTCTCACGTCCTCATACTGCTTTATCTGTTCTGTTGCTTGATGAAATTGATCTGATGAATGGATGTCATATTCTTCACTGATGAAGTATATGAGTTTGTAAGCTGCACTAATTCATCTGCAGGATGATCAACCCAAAGCCACTGAGTGGGTCCTCGATAGTGGATGTACAAATCACATGACTAGTGACAAGAATCTATTGATGGACGCTCCATTATCTCCGTCGCATCTGAAGCATATCATCTTTGCCGGCAAAGGCAAAAGTCAGGTATTGGGTCTAGCTAAGGTTGCGATCACAAAGGATCCACACATGGACAAATCATGCTTGTTGAGTCCTTAGGATACAACCTTATGTCTGTCTCAATGCTTTGTGATCTTGATATGGTTGTTGTCTTTGGCAAGTACCGTTGTGTTGTGGTTATGGAAGCTGACAATTCCAAAGTCTTCGAAGGCTTTAGGAGAGGAGACCTGTATATTGTTGATTTCTCTACAAGATCACAACCAGCCGTGTGCCTACTTCCAAAAGCTTCAGAAGGCTGGCTCTGGCATAGAAGACTTGGTCATGCAGGCATGAGGAATTTGCACATGCTTGCGAAGAAGAAGCATGTCATCGGCATCGAGAATGTCAAATTGCTCAAGGATCACCTATGCGGAGCCTGTGAAGCTGGAAAGATGACAAAGGCCAAGCATCCAGCGAAGACTATCATGACCACTACTCGTCCATTTGAATTGCTTCACATGGATCTCTTCGGTCTTAACCATTATTCTGCTGTTTCAAATGATGCATCTCAATATGGCTTTGTTATTGTTGATGATTACTCTCGATACACATGGGTACACATTGTTACTTACAAACATGAAGTGCAGGAAGTCTTCAAACGATTTTCCTCGAGGGCTTCAACCAACTTTGGTGTGAAGATCAAGCACATCAGAAGTGACAATGGAACTGAGTTCAAGAATTCTGTTCTAGATGACTACCTTGATGAACTTGGTATTACTCATGAATTATCTGCTCCTTACACTCCTCAGCAGAACGGCGTCGTGGAGCGCAAGAACATGACTCTTACTGAGATGGCTCGCACTATGCTTGATGACTACAAAACGCCTCGTCGGTTCTGGATTGAGGCAATTGATACTGCGTGCCACATCATCAATAGAGTATATCTTCACAAATTCTTCAAGAAGACTTCCTATGAACTCCTCACTGATAAGAAGCCCAATGTAAGTTATTTCAAAGTCTTCGGTGCTAAATGTTGGATTAGAGATCCTCATCACAACTCAAAATTTGCACCGAAAGCACATGAAGGTTTTATGCTTGGTTACAGAAAGGACTCGGACACCTACAGAGTCTTCAACAACGTTCTTCACAAGGTTGTTGAAACTGTAGATGTGTGGTTCGATGAAACTAATGGCTCGTAAAGAGAGCACCTACCTACTATGATAGATGAACCAACACCTGAGGAAACTATCAAGTTCAAGGCTACTGAGGATGTCATTCCTACTGAAGAATCTGCTAAAGAATTCATTCCAGAACATGAAGAACGTCGAGCTAATGCACCTGAAGAAAATACTGAAGAAAATGGTGCTGAAGAGAATGCTGATCAAATTCCTCAACGACAACCAGCTCATCCTCGCATTGCAAAAGAAGTGCAAGTTGAAAAGATCATCAATGACATCAAAGCGCCAGGTCCTCTCACACGCTCAAAAGCTTCACATTTATCTAACTTTTGTGGGCACTATGCCTCTGTCTCTATCATAGAGCCCACTAAGGTAGATGAAGCATTTCTAGAGCCTGAGTGGATTCAGGCCATGCAAGAAGAATTACATCACTTCGAGCTCAACAATGTCTGGGAACTGGTCAAACGTCCAGATCCTCACAAGCACAATATCATTGGCACAAAGTGGATCTACCGCAACAAGCAAGATGAAAATGGCCTTGTGGTGAGGAATAAGGCACGGCTCGTAGCTCAAGGCTACACACAGGTTGAAGGAATTGATTTCGGTGAAACTTTTGCACCTGTTGCTAGACTTGAGGCTATTCGCATATTACTTGCTTATGCTAACCATCGTGATATCACTTTATATCAAATGGATGTGAAAAGTGCATTCCTCAATGGTAAGCTTGAGGAAGAAGTATATGTTGCTCAACCCCTAGGTTTTGAAGATCCAAATAATCCTGACAAAGTATTCAGACTCAACAAGGCCCTCTATGGCCTCAAGCAGGCCCCACGGGCGTGGTATGATACCTTGAAGGAATTCTTCATGAAGAAAGGCTTCAAAACCGGTTCACTCGACCCTACTCTTTTCACTAAATATTATGATGGTGAATTGTTTGTGTGCCAAATATATGTTAATGATATTATCTTTGGCTGTACTGACCAACATTATAGTGATGAATTTGCCTATATGATGAGTGAAGAATATCAAATGTCTATGATGGGAGAGTTGAAATTCTTCCGAGGTCTTCAAATTCATCAACAACGCAATGGCATATTCATATCTCAGGAGAAATACCTCAAGGATGTACTGAGGAAATTCGGCATGCAAGATTGCAAAGGCGTCAAAATTCCTATGCCCACAAATGGCCATCTGTGCACTGATGAAAATGGTATTGACTTCGATCATAAGGTATACCGCTCCATGATTGGTTCTTTATTGTACTTATGTGCATCTAGGCTAGATATAATGCTTAGTGTTTGCATGTGTGCCCGATTTCAAGCTACACCGAAGGAATCACACTATAAGGCTGTGAAGCATATTCTTCGATATCTAGCTCACACACCAACACTTGGATTATGGTACCCCAAGGGCTCGACTTTTGATCTCATTGGATATTCCGACTCTGACTATGCTGGTGATCGTGTGGACCGCAAGTCAACATCTGGTACATGTCATTTCCTTGGATGATCTTTGGTCTGTTGGTCCTCGAAGAAACAGAACTGCGTATCACTATCTACTGCTGAAGCTGAGTACATTGCCGCTGGTTGCAGTGCTCAATTGCTATGGATGAAGCAAACTCTCAAGGACTACGACGTCAACATGAAGAATGTGCCTCTCTACTGTGACAATGAGAGTGCCATCAAGATTGCTCACAACCCAGTTCAGCACTCGAAGACTAAGCACATTCAGATTCGTCATCATTTTCTTCGTGATCATGTGTTGAAGGGCGACATTTCTATTGAGCATGTGAAGACTGAAGAACAGCTAGCCGATATCTTCACAAAGCCCTTGGATGAGAAGAGATTTAGCAAGTTGCGGTGTGAGCTAAATATCCTAGAATCTTTGAATGTTATTTGAAAAGGACACTCATCCTAACACTTATGCAAAATTGATGACTTAGATGTGCAACACATGAAGAAACGTTTTTCTTCAATCAATGAAGAATAACACTCTAAGTGTGAAGAAATTAACGAAGAATTGATTCTCAGAACCCTACGATAATTGTACGCGGTGTCTGAAATCATCATTCTTATATGGTGGGTCACGCCACCACCAAAAGTTGAAATTCCTCAATTGTTCATTTTCTTCAACTTTGCAGTGTCTTCACTGTTTCCATCATTTTTCTTCATTGACTATATATATATATATATATATCTATACCTACTATTGAAGGGAGGTGATATTCTTGGTTTTGTCCTGCTTCGTTTGGTCCCGTTTCAGTTAATTTCACATACGCTATTTGGTTTCGTTACTTGCCACCCGTTTTGGCCCAACGGAGGAAGCCCATCCGGCGGCACACTGTTGCGCAGTTCTGGAGAGCTAGCAAAAATATAATTGCTGATGGGAGGGTTCGTTCTCATAGCCTGCCAATCGGCCACACACAGTTTGTCCAACTGACCCAGCTAAAGATATGAGCGAATTTTTCCCCCATTGCGACGCACGGGGCTTTTTGCTAGTATATATATATATATATCAGTTTATGTCCTCTACAACATTCACTTATTGCTAATTCTTCAAGTTGGGTTTTCTGCTAAGTGAATGTGATCGGACCCTTTCCCCCTCTATGCTATACTCAACCCAATCTGTTCACAAATTCTTCATGTGCGTTTTATTTGAAACTCGTTCAAAATCTTCACTGTGTCCTTGTCAGCTGAAGAAATTGTGAACGAAACTTTAAAACCTATCTTATCTAACTTTTCGGCTTTGCCGGTCAAACCGTTCCGCATCCCACGATACATTTATCCTTTCACCCACGATCGCACATGATCTCCACCTCTTAGTACGTGGGTGACACATGTCAAGCGAAGGAGAAGGGTCAGGGGCACGTTCGTCCAATTTCTTCGGGCGAACAGTTTTTCACCGTGGCTATAAATATCCCTCTTCCCCTTCCTCACTTCTTTTACTCCGCTAGACCTCTCTCCAGCTCGAGCTTCTCAAACCCTAGCGCCGCCGCTACTTCATCATTGCCGGTGAGGAAGAGCTTCACTGCCTCGACCTCGTCACCGCCGTACTCGCGCCGGCCGCGGAAATATTCACTCCGCCGCCGCCGTAGTCGTCTTCCTCCGCCGAGTTAGGGCGTGGAAGATCTACACAGACGAACTTCACCTCTCCACCTCACTGTTCATCGTGTTCTTCATCTAGGGTAATTAAAAGTTAGTTTTACTGCCCTCGTTGATTCGAATGATTATCTACAAAATCTTCAAAGGTGTTTTTCTTCATATCTTCTCACACTAAAACACCTCTCATATCATCTGTTCTTGATTCGTTTCTCTAAGCTATGTTTTTCTTCAAGATTCCTCAAATGTGTGGATTTTTGATCTACACATCTATGGAACCTAAGACAAAGAATGCTTAGTGAAATTCTTCAAGACTCATCTGGTCAAATTCCTCAAACTTGTTACTTTTGCAAAACCTTCTAGGAACGCATATGACCTCTCCAAATTCCTCCAACTATACTCTGTTCACAGGTACTCATGTCAGCTGCTGAATCACTAGGTTCTCATCAACTTAACTCATTTGCAGCGTTCCTCGAAGAAAAGTTGCATACTTCTTCAGAGAATTCAATTGTTCAAATTCCTCAACTGAAGAAAATGGCTGACGGTAAAAAGCCACAGAAAGGAGGAAAGAGGGCTGAGGTCAACACAGCGTTTGAAATCCCTGATGACATATACAAGGATTACTGCACTCCTGATGAGGCCAAGTTTGGAAAAGAGGACAAAAATCAGCGCAAGGTGCACATACAGAGGATAGAAAGGAGATGGGCAAGAGAGTGGAGGGAGTACAGGTATGTTACTCCCAAGTACATGAAGAAATTCGCACTCAATCCTCCATGCCCAAGACCTCCATTGGCACCTGGCCAAATAGCTGATTCCACCAGCCTCAAACACGGTGAGGAATATCCTGATGAATGGGCCAAGCGCCAAGCCAAGTTGGCTAAGCAAGCCAGAGAAGCAGTGAGGAAATTCAATGAAGATTCTGCTGCTGCTGCCTCTGCTGAGGCCTCTGCTGTCAAGCCGAAGAAGGCTATGTCAAAGAAGCCTGCACGCAAGCCAAGTGCTTCACCAACAGTGCCCTCAAGGGCAAGTTCCTCGGCAATGCCCTCACGGCCAGAATCCTCAAAGCCCTCACGGCCAATTCCTCATGCTACTCCTGCTCCTCCAAAGTCCTCAGCTCCTCACAAGTCCTCAGCTGCTCCGACAAAGTCCTCTGCACCTGTGCATCTCACCACGTGTCAAAGGACCACAGGCGTCTCAATTGCCTCAGGAGTTTCAGCTAGTTCTTCAGCTGCACCAAATTCCTCAACGGGACCCTCTCTACTGAAGACAAAGGCTACTGCTGGACGAGGTCCTCGCCCTAGTCCTTAGAAGAAGCAGGTCGCCTTCCAAGTGCCGTCTGAAGAAGACGAAGCTGATGATGATGAACTTGCAGAAATCATCAGAGATAGGCAAGTTAGGGATGCTAGAGCCAAGGGAACAGATGTGCCACTGCTTTTGGATCCCAAGTTGATCCTCGAATACATTGATGTTTGGCACAAGAACCCCCACACTCCCATGCCTGATTTCAAGCTGACTCCTGGCCAAAGTCACATGCTGACCCATTTCATCCAAGAAGAAAAATGGAAATATGAGAAGGCCATGCAGATCAAGAATGTGCAATACAAGAAGGAGAAATTTCTGAAGAACAACATTGTCACTATGACAACTGATGAACTTGTAAAAATCCAATCTGAAATCAAAACCCTCAGCGATGACTTCAAAGCCTACTATGCTGATTGGCAAGGAGCCAAAGTCAGATTTGTAAAGATAACCGAACAGTTCACTTCCAATGTTGCTGCCCCAACACAACAAGAAATTCCTTAGGCTGAAGCATCTGCTCAGCCGACTGAAGAACATGCCAGCACAGCTGATGAAAATCAGGCTGCTGAAGAAAATGTGAGTTCCAGGGCTGATGACTGCATTCCAGCCGCTGAAAAAAATTGCCAGGGCATCCTCTTGTGGTGCGCCTGAAGAAACTGGAGAAATCAGGGCAACTGCATCAGTTGTGCCTGAAGAAAATCAACCAGATTCTTCTGCTCCTCCTGCGCCAACACCAACTCCGATCCTTCCATCTGCGTCAGATGTGAAGAAGACCAAGGCTACAGAGCGTGCAACAGTGAAGAAAAGGAAAGCATCAGCTACTTTAGATTCTTCAGCTCCGAAGAAGATGAAGCCTTTGACCAGTTCATTTGCTAATCCCATTGATGCTGTTCCAATCTCAACCATGCCAACAAAGGACCTTGTTCCTTTTGGTGAAGAATATGAGATCCCTAGCAGATCTGATGAAGAAAATCATTCTGCTGCTTCGTCAGAGCAGATTGATGAAGAAATTGAAGTGGATGCGATCCCTTCAACACTCGTTATCTCCTCGCCTATGCCTCAGTTCACAGCTGAAGAGGCTGGCGTTGAAGAAATGGAAGATGAAGATGTGGACGTTGGCAGCTCCACACCAGTGATGAGTGATGAATTCTGGGAAAGTCAGCATCCAAACTCCAATGTTCACACCGTTGCAGCAGATACCTCAGTCCCCCGCACAAACTGTTCAAATGGGCTCTGAAGAAACTCACCCCACTTCATCTGTACATGAGGAAATTCCAGCCACTAGTGCTGAAGAAACTGCTGCTGCTGAACATCTGAAGACACAAACTGCCGCCAAAGAGGAACCAGAAATTCCTCAGCCTGTAGAACCTAAGATTGCGATTCCTAAGGTCGTGATGCAACTCACTGACACTCCTCTGCCCAAGCCAAAGGATCCATTTTCACGCAAGTAAAAGTCAAGGCTGATTATTTCTTCGGCGAGCACATATTCTTCGAAGACTACAACCCATATAATTCTGCTCGTATAAGGAAGAGGCGTTTCTGGACTGCTAGTCAAGCAAATTTCTATTCCTCAGTGCTGTTCAACAAAGAGAAAATCTTCTACCATGAGCACATTCCTCACATGGATATGGAATCTCTGCCGTGTTTCATGCCAGTCGTCAGTGTTCTTCATGACGCTGGACTGTTAAACTTTTGCTCTGACATCTGTGATTGGAACGAAGAACTGATTCTTCAATTTTATGCAACACTGCACATCACAGGAGATTCTGAAGATGTGAATTCATGGGTGCTGGACTGGATGTCTGAGAACACTCACTACACAGCACCAGCTACTGAATTGCTTCGTGCCTTACCACTCAGTCCTCCCCTTGAAGAAGCTCGTTGCATCTACAGTGAACCTGAGGTTACAAATCACTACATGCAAGTTCTGATGAAACCTTTGAAGCCAGGTCAGGCCCCACGAACCAAATTCCTCGTGAAGGAATTACTCTATGTGCCCAGAACTGTCTATCGTATTCTTACGAGGACAATGAGTCCTATCAAAAGCCACGACTCATCTGATGAGGAAATTGTCGGCATCATGAAGAATCTTGTATTCAACATCGTTCATGGCATTCCTGTCAATTATCACGATTTCTTCATGAGGACTCTGGCAAATGTTGCACTATCTCCGTTTGAGCTGAAGCCTTATGCACCTTGGATTATGAGATTCCTCAGGACAAGGTCTTCACTCAACTACAAAGCTGATTTTCAGAATCACCTCAGCTACTTGCCCCCAATTGAAGTCCTCAAGCGGAACTATTCCTTAGTTGATGAAAAGGGCAAGGCACCAACTGTTATAGATGAAGGCATTCGTCCATTGGATGGACAGTTTCGCAAAGCTGCCTCTTATTCCACCAATGATGACTCTGCCACACATGACTCTGCCAATGCACCCAAGTCTACTCCTCAAGCCACTGCTCCTCGTGTGATGACTGATTGTGAGCTTCTGCTTAGTCTTCACCAGAAGGTGGATCGAAATCATAAATGGGTTAAGCGTCAGTTTGGTTCATTTCTTCACAACATGACTGCTACACACAATGCAGTGAAGAAAAACCATTACTACCTCCATGAAGTCTTCAGTTGCACCTGGGAAATACTGTCACATCTATGTGGTGAATAAGATCTGAAGAAAATGGGTCTCAAGGAAGATTTTGACTAGTCTGCACCTCCACCGAAGAAATTCAAGAAGGTCAAGGTTCCTTCCTTGGTGGCCAACTCATATTCTTCATCGCGTGACACTCATTAAAATGAAGACTTGGACGACACTGCGGCATGCCCTACTACGACAAATGGCCCCAACAACGCTGGCGCTCCTTCATCAACTTGATATTCTTTAGGGGCGTTAGTCCTCATATTCGATCCTTTTGGTCATTTGATGACAAAGGGGGAGAATTTTGAGTTAGTATTCAAGCGGGTCTTTCTATATGGGCGTTTTTTCAAGTTACAACTCTCGTTCTTCTGAGACTTTATTGGATCGAGTTGTAAACTTAAACCCGATGGTGCTCCGATACTTTTGATATGTTTTTCTGCATGCTTATTCCTCATATATGCTAATGCACACATGCTGAATTACATCAGTCACCATATTTCATCATGCATTTCAAATTCTTCACTGTTATATGTCAAATGCATGTATGAATTACAAGATATAGGGGGAGATCTCCATGATTCAACTCTTCAAGTGTGCATTGCTTCAAAAGCAAATTCCTCACTATGCACATCTTCAGGGGGAGTTCTTCTATATCTTGCAATCAAATTCCTCAATATCAGTACTTACACTTCATATGTTTATCCCCGTTGAAAACTTAACCTATATTGTCATCAATCACCAAAAAGGGGGAGATTGTAAGTGCATCTAGTGCCCCTTAGTGATTTTGGTGTATTGAAGACTTATAGGTTAAGGGACTAATGCGTTTGTGAGTGTACACAGGTCCATAAGTCTATGAGGAGTTTGATATTTACAGGGAAAGTCGACCCCTAAAAATGAAGTTCTTCGACTGAAGACTTTGGATTTCTGAAGACTTTGAAAGTGAAGAAATTGGTGTGATCTTGAAGACTTGGTGTTCATTCGAGGAACATGAAGCGTGAAGACTTTTGTTTTCGTAGTTTCATTTTCTCTTTCTTGAGTCATAGGAAACACCGTACTGTTAAAGGGGGTCAAGGAAATACTAAGGAAAAATTTCCATGTGATGCTCAACTCAAAATCCTACACCTACCAATCCCTTCGAGTGAAGCCTTTGGAAATATCATACAGTCCAGTCATATTCTTCAGTGACAGAGACGAAGTTCTTCTGGTCTCTGAGGAATTTGTTCTGACTGAGGAGTTAGGAATTCGCCAATGCGGATTTCCTACACAGTGAGGAACATGATAGCCCTAAGGATTTTGCTACTAAAAATTTTGACCGTTGCTGTGCTATGCGCCAGCTGTCCCAAAATATCTATCCACCTAACGGTCATATCATTGAAGGGCATTTATGTCTTATCATGTCGGGCTGCTCCCTAGGCTATAAATAGCCGCCCCCTACAACCACTAGCTGGTTGGCTGCTCCGAGAGAAACTGACACTTGTCATTTGAGAGCAACCCATCCTCCGAGGACTTTGAGAGAAAATCATCAAGTGAGGAAAAACGCAAACCCAAACACCTACGAACCCCAAGTGATTGAGCATCATTGAAGAGATTGATCCTGTGTGGATCCGACGCTTGTTACCTTTGAAGATTGTGCTTCTTCCAGACGGTTGGGCGTCATTTCTAGAGCATCCAAGATGAATTGTGGATCGCCGAGTGACCAAGTTTGTGAAGGTTCGGAAGTCACCTGAAGACCTACCACGAGTGATTGGACGAGGTCTGTGTGGCCTTAGTTCAAGGAGAATACGATGAGGACTTGGTGTCGTTAGCTGCGTGTTCAGGACTGGGTGTTCGGGACTGTGTGTCCTCGAGTTTAAATACTCAGCCGCTCCAACCGGACGTACAACTGAGACAAGAGTTGGAACTGGTCTACCAAATCATTGTCTTCACCAAGCTTACTGGTTCTATTCCCTCAACTCTTTCATTTCCTCATAACTGTGTTGTGTGTTTGTTCATATCTGTGTTTGAAGACTTTGACTGAAGACTTTCTCAATTTCCTCAGTTCAATTTCTTCAGTCTGTTTTTCTTCATCCTGTGTTATCCGGTGCTTACTCTTCCTATACTCTGTGCCTGTCTTCATTTCATCATGATGACTATGCTTGTATTCTGTTATGTTTACTTTTGAGTACTTATTCCGCTGCTAGTAGTTCTTCGCTAAGGAATTTCCTCATCGGCAAATTCCTCAGTTAAGAATTTCATAAAAATCGCCTATTCACCCCCTCTATTCGATATAACGCACTTTTAGGCGTCATATACGGTGCCAAATAAGAAGGCCAAGAAGAAACCCAAGGGGGCCAAGAGGGGCCCCCATCGCAAGGGCACTTCGGACGCGACGTCCGAAGACGACGAGGCCCATTCCTCTGTCCCTGAGGACAACGACAAAGAAGAGGAGGAGGAGGAAAACAACCCTCCTCCTAAGGAGAAGAAGAAGAGGGTGGCCTCGACACATCTGGAGGCACAAGCGCCCAAAAGGGGAAGGGCGCCCCAGCGGTCGACACTGCGTGGGACGTTGATAGCAGTCCGAAACGTCGTGCCCGCACTAGGCCCCAGGCCGCATCGTAAGTGACATGGCTTATTTACGCGCACATCCAGCCCTTCCTTTTTATTATTTTAACATGGTTAATCCACACTATCGCAGTCCGGCCCGTGACCTGATCCAGCGATCCTCATCTGGAGGTCCGTTGGCTCCGTCAGAGATGGCGAGCATGTCGCCACTACCTGCTTACTCCCCCGGGGCCAGGAACGACACCAAAGTGTTATCCCGGAGGACCGCTCCGAAGGGAGGAGCCTAGGACGTTGTCCGGGAGGCGCCACAAGGCGGGACCTCCACGGCCGGACACATGGGGGAATCAATCCCCATGGAGACCGGCAAAGAGGGCCGTATCCAGTTCGGCCCTCAGCCGAATACGATTCCGAAGACCAATGTTGCTACGGAATCGGGCGAGCAGCCTCCTTTAAGGAGGGGGGGTGCGTCGCTTCCAGCGGTGGCTCCTGTCCATCCAGGAGCACCAGATGACCTGATGGGGGCGCTACGAAGCACCTCCATCGTGGACGAGCACCGTATCCTTATGGGTGCGGTGATCGAGAAGGTTCAGTCTGCCAAGAGCGGACTGAATGAAGCCTGCAACAGCCTGTTAATAGGTTTCAAGGTAATAAGAGAAAAACCTCGTATAGTCCGTAGCCCCTGAGACGCTGTCCAGTGTTTGGTGGGGAGAACCGGACAGGGGATCAATCCTTAATTATAAGAGGCTGACTGAATATGTATCGATAAGCAGGCGTCCCTGTTGGCTGCACCTCGCATGCTGCAGAGGTCTCCGAGCTGAAGCGGAGGGTGGAGCAGACCGAGAACGAGCTCGTCGAGGTTAAGGTTCGGCTCCAGGAGAAGCAAGGTGAGGAACGACTTGCTATATGTTCGGGACAGGATAAGCGATGTATATTGACAGCGGTATTGTGATATGTGCAGAGGCCGCGACCGAGGTCGAGGCCCTGAGGAAGGCCCTGGGCGAGGCTGAGGAGCAAGCTGTCCAGCAGCAAGTCGCCCGCAAGAAGCTAAAGGCCCGGGTAAAAGAAGTCCACCAGGAGCTCCAGGATGCGGTGAAAAAATGCGAGGCCTTGGAGCATGATGCGTCGGTTCGAGGGACCGAACTCGCCAAGGCTCGTCAGAGCATGGAGACCGCACGAAATGAGGCCCAGGACGCCCGCCAGGAGATCGAGGAGGCCAAGAAGATCACTGCGAGTAAGGCATTTAAGATGCAAAGCAAGTATGCGGAGAAGCAGTACCTTTTACTAACCCGGGTTCGGAGTTCCCCAGGGGCTTTTGTGGATTTGCCACGCAGTGTATCAGACGTCGTGGAGTTCTATCGAGCCGAAGGAGGGGGTTCTTTGGAGAGGCTCTTCTGGTCAAAGTATGCGGCACCAGAGCATCCCGTGCCCTTCACTGATCAGCTGAAACTGCTGGTGGAGCTGCTTAGGGTGGCCGAACTAGCCATTAAGGATGTGATAATCCAGCTGTGGCCAGCCGAAGCTATGCCTAGTAGCTACTTCGGACTCGTGAGGCGGATGGTGAACGCCTGTCCTCGGCTGGACGTTATCAAGCGCTCCGTCTGTGTTGAAGGTGCCCGCATGGCCTTCGCTCGCTGCAAGATGTGGTGGGCGAAGATGAACGCTGTTGAAGTCGCCAGCGGGCCGCCGGAGGGCAAGGAGCACCGCACATTGATGTCTACTACACAACCTTCTTCTTGTAGACGTTGTTGGGCCTCCAAGTGCAGAGGTTTGTAGGACAGTAGCAAATTACCCAATACAATGGTAGATTGTATAGGTGCACTAGTTCGGCGAAGAGATGGTGATACAAGTGGTATATGGATGGTAGATAAAGGTTTTTGTAATCTGAAAATATAAAAACAGCAAGGTAACTAATGGTAAAAGTGAGCTTAAACGGTATTGCAATGCTAGGAAACAAGGCCTAGGGTTCATACTTTCACTAGTGCAAGTTCTCTCAACAATAATAACATAATTGGATCACATAACTATCCCTCAACATGCAACAAAGAGTCACTCCAAAGTCATTAATAGCGGAGAACAAACGAAGAGATTATGGTAGGGTACGAAACCACCTCAAAGTTATTCTTTCCAATCAATCCGTTGGGCTATTCCTATAAGTGTCACAAATAGCCCTAGAGTTCATACTAGAATAACGCCTTAAGACACAAATCAACCAAAACCCTAATGTCACCTAGATACTCCAATGTCACCTCAAGTATCCGTGGGTATGATTATACGATATGCATCACACAATCTCAAATTCATCTATTCAACTAACACATAGAACCTCAAAGAGTGCCCCAAAGTTTCTACCGAAGAGTCAAGATGAAAACGTGTGCCAACCCCAATGCATAGGTTCATGGGCGGAACCCGCAAGTTGATCACCAAAACATACATCAAGTGAATCATGTGATACCCCATTGTCACCACAGATACGCACGGCAAGACATACATCAAGTGATCTCAAATCTTTAAAGACTCAATCCGATAAGATAACTTCAAAGGGAAAACTCAATCCATTACAAGAGAGTAGAGGGGGAGAAACATCATAAGATCCAACTATAATAGCAAAGCTCGTGATACATCAAGATCGTACCACCTCAAGAACACGAGAGAGAGAGAGAGATCAAACACATAGCTACTGGTACATACCCTCAGCCCCGAGGGAGAACTACTCCCTCCTCGTCATGGAGAGCTCCGGGATGATGAAGATGGCCACCGGAGAGGGATTGCCCCCTTCGGCAGGGTGCCGGAACGGGTCTAGATTGGTTTTCGGTGGCTACGGAGGCTTCTTGCGGCGGAACTCCCGATCTATTGTGCTCCCCGATCGTTTTAGGGTATATGGGTATATATAGGAGGAAGAAGTACATCAGGGGAGCCACGAGGGGCCCACGAGGGTGGAGGGCGCGCCCCCTACCTCGTGGCTTCCTTGAAGCTTCCTTGATGTGGACTCCAAGTCTCCCGGGTTTCTTTCCTTCCAAAAATAAGTTCCGTGAAGTTTCAGGTCAATTGGACTCCGTTTGATTTTCCTTTTCTGCGATACTCTAAAACAAGGAAAAAACAGAAACTGGAACTGGGCTTTGGGTTAATAGGTTAGTCCCAAAAATCATATAAAATAGCACAGAAATGCATATAAAACATCCAAGGTTGATGACATAATAGCATGGAACAATAAAAAATTATAGATACGTTGGAGACGTATCAGCATCCCCAAGCTTAATTCCTGCTCGTCCTCGAGTAGGTAAATGATAGAAACAGAATTTTTGATGTGGAATACTACCTAACATATTCATCATGTATTTCTCTTTATTGTAGCAAGAATATTCAGATCCATAAGGTTCAAGACAAAAGTTTAATATTGACATAATAAAAAATAATAATACTTCAAGCATACTAACCAAGTAATCATGTATTCTCAAAATAACATGGCCAAAGAAAGCTATCCCTACAAAATCATATAGTCTGGCTATGCTCTATCTTCACCACACAAAATATTTAAATCATGCACAACCCTGATGACAAGCCAGGCAATTGTTTCATACTTTTGATGTTCTCAAACTTTTTCAATCTTCACGCAATATATGAGCGTGAGCCATGGATATAACACTATAGGTGGAATAGAATGGTGGTTGTGGAGAAGACAAAAAGGAGAAGATAGTCTCACATCAACTAGGTGTATCAACGGGCTATGGAGATGCCCATCAATAGATATCAATGTGAGTGAGTAGGGATTGCCATGCAACGGATGCACTAGAGCTATAAATGTATGAAAGCTCAGCAAAAGAAACTAGTGGGTGTGCATCCAACTCGCTTGCTCACGAAGACCTAGGGCATTTTGAGGAAGCCCATCATTGGAATATACAAGCCAAGTTCTATAATGTAAGATTCCCACTATTATATGAAAGTGACAACATAGGAGACTCCCTATCATGAAGATAATGGTGCTACTTTGAAGCACAAGTGTGGTAAAAGGATAGTAGCATTGCCCCCTCTCTCTTTTTCTTTCATTATTTTTATTTTTATTTTTATTTGGGCCTTCTCCTTTTTATGGCCTCTTTTTCTTATTTGGGCTTCTTTGGCCTCTTTTTTTTGTCCGGAGTCTCATCCCGACTTGTGGGGGAATCATAGTCTCCATTATACTTTCCTCACTGGGACAATGCTCTAATAATGATGATCATCACACTTATATTTTCTTACAACTCAAGAATTACAACTCGATACTTAGGACAAGATATGACTCTATATGAATGCCTCCGGCGGTGTACCAGGATGTGCAATGATGCATGAGTGACATGTATGAAAAAATTATGAACGGTGGCTTTGCCACAAATACAATGTCAACTACATGATCATGCAAAGCAATATGATAATGATGGAGCGTGTCATAGTAAACGGAACGGTAGAAAGTTGCATGGCAATATATCTCGGAATGGCTATGGAAATGCCATAATAGGTAGGTATGGTGGCTGTTTTGAGGAAGATATATGGTGGGTTTATGGTACCGGCGAAAGTTGCGCGGCACTAGAGAGGCTAGCAATGGTGGAAGGATGAGAGTGCGTATAGTCCATGGACTCAACAGTAGTCATAAAGAACTCACATACTTATTGCAAAAATTTATTAGTTATCGAAACAAAGTACTACGCGCATGCTCCTAGGCGGATAGATTGGTAGGAAAAGACCATCGCTCATCCCCGACCGCCAGTCATAAGGAAAACAATCAATAAATAAGTCATGCTCCGACTTCATCACATAACGGTTCACCATACGTGCATGCTACGGGAATCACAAACTTTAACACAAGTATTTCTCAAATTCACAACTACTCAACTACCATGACTCTAATATTACCATCCTCATATCTCAAAACAATCATCAAGTATCAAACTTCTCATAGTATTCAATGCACTCTATATGAAAGTTTTTATTATATCCCTCTTGGATGCCCATCATATTAGGACTAGTTTCATAACCAAACAAAATTACCATGCTGTTCTAAAGACTATCAAAATAATATAAGTGAAGCATGAGAGTTCATCTACTTCTTCAAAATAAAACCACCACCGTGCTCTAAAAAGATATAAATGAAGCACTAGAGCAACAACAAACTACTCCGAAAGATATAAGTGAAGATCAATGAGTAGTTGAATAATTATACAACTATGTGAAGACTCTCTAACATTTAAGAATTTCAGATCTTGGTATTTTATTCAAACATCAAGCAAAACAAAATGAAATAAGATGACGCTCCAAGCAAAACACATATCATGTGGCGAATAAAAATATAGCTCCAAGTAAAGTTACCGATGAACGAAGACGAAAGAGGGGATGCCATCCGGGGAATCCCCAAGCTTAGGCTTTTGGTTGTACTTGAATATTACCTTGGGGTGCCTTCGGCATCCCCAAGCTTAGGCTCTTGCCACTCCTTATTCCATAGTCCATCGAATCTTTACCCAAAACTTGAAAACTTCACAACACAAAACTTAACAGAAAACTCATAAGCTCCGTTAGCGAAAGAAAACAAAACACCACTTCAAGTTACTGTTGTGAACTCATTATTTATTTATATTGGTATTAAACCTACTGTATTCCAACTTCTCTATGGTTTATAAACTATTTTACTAGCCATAGATTCATCAAAATAAGCAAACAACATACGAAAAACAGAATCTGTCAAAAACAGAACAGTCTGTAGTCATCTGTAGGTTTCGACCACTTTTGGAACTCATAAAATTCTCAAATAAATTGGTGGACCTGAGTAATTTATCTATTAATCATCTGCAGAAATAATTAACTAAATATCACTCTCCAATAAAAAAATGGCAGCAAGTCTCTTGAGCGCTAAAGTTTTTGTTTTTTCAGCATGATCAACAAGACTTTCCCCAAGTCTTCCCAACGGTTCTACTTGGCACAAACACTAATTAAATAAAAAATAAATCTAAACAGAGTCTAGATGAATTATTTATTACTAAACAGGAGCAAAAAGCAAGGAATAAAAATAAAGTTGGGTTGCCTCCCAACAAGCGCTATCGTTTAACGCCCCTAGCTAGGCATGATGATTTCAATGATGCTCACATAAAAGATAAGAATTGAAATATAAAGAGAGCATCATGAAGAATGTGACTAGCACATTTAAGTCTAACCCAATTCCTATGCATAGGGATTTTGTGAGCAAATAACTTGTGGGGACAAGAATAAACTTGCATAGGAAGGTAAAACGAGCATAACTTCAAAACTTTAAGCACATAGAGAGGAAACTTGATATTATTGCTATTCCTACAAGCATATATTCCTCCCTCGTAATAATTTTCAGTAGCATCATGAATGAATTCAACAATATAACTATCACATAAAGCATTCTTTTCATGATCTACAAGCATATAAATTTTATTACTCTCCACATAAGAAAAATTCTTCTCATGAATAATAGTGGGAGCGAACTCAACAAAATAATTATCATGTGAGGCATAATCCAATTGAAAACTAAAATCATGATGACAAGTTTCATGGATATAATTATTCTTTATAGCATACAAGTCATCACAATAATCATCATAGATAGCAACTTTGTTCTCATAATCAATTGGAACCTCTTCCGGAATAGTGGAATAATTACTAAATAAAGTCATGACCTCTCCGAAACCACTTTCATCAACATAATCATCATAAATAGGAGGCATGCTATTATCATAATAAATTTTCTCATCAAAACTTGGGGGACAAAAAAATATCATCTTCATCAAACATAGCTTCCCCAAGCTTGTGGCTTTGCATATCATTAGCATCATGGATATTCAAGGAATTCATACTAACAACATTGCAATCATGCTCATCATTCAAATATTTAGTGCCAAACATTCTAATGCATTCTTCTTCTAACACTTGAGCACAATTATCGGAATCCTTATTTTCATGATAGATATTAAAAAGATGAAGCATATGAGGTATCTTTAATTCCATTTTTTTGTAGTTTTCTTTTATAAACTAAACTAGTGATAAAACAAGAAACTAAAAGACTTGATTGCAAGATCTAAAGATATACCTTCAAGCGCTAACCTCCCCAGTAACGGCACCAGAAAAGAGCTTGATGTCTACTACACAACCTTCTTATTGTAGACGTTGTTGGGCCTCCAAGTGCAGAGGTTTGTAGGACAGTAGCAAATTTCCCTCAAGTCACTACAAAAAATACACTTCTGTGATGATACGTGTTTGTCACAGTAGGTCGCTTTCTTGTCATGCATGTACATCCATGACAAATTTATGACAGAATCAAGATAGTCATACCTGTGCTGTCGTAGAAGTGTTCCATGACATTACCAAAATTATCATCACAGAAGTGTCCACTTCCATGACGATAAATCGCGCGTCACATAAGTGCTTTTGTCAAGGGTGACCGACACATGGCATCCACCGTAACGGAACGCCGTTAAGCTATCAGGTCGGTTTTTGGATTCGATAACCCGTTAACAGCCCCGACCAATGGGGATTTTCCATGTGTAAAATCATCATTGGCTAGAGGAAACACGTGTCAGCTCATCAGTGCGTCAGATAGGCGCCTATGATATGTCAACACGTGGCATGGCCCAACAGTGGCCCATTTAGCTTACAAAGCCGGCCCGTTTGACTTGGTCAAAAGTTAACGGGCTGGCCCATGAAAAGCTTGTTAATGGTCTCTTCGCAAATAGCCCATTTTATGGCCCGTTAACTCACGACCCGTTAGGCCCTAAAGGAAATCGGCCCAACAACGTCATGTGGGCCGTCGAATATAATACCAGCCCATTTCACTTTCGGCCCATGTATGGCCCACGACGTCTTTCGGCCCATATGAGGCCTTCGTATCTTTCGGCCCATTACAGGCCCACGGTGACTCTAGCCCATAATGAACAGTAATTTTCTTTATACCCGTTTAACAGCCCGTGATTTACATGGGCCGTTTCCAGCCCGTGTTAGCTTTCGGCCTATTGACGGCCCATACGTTCTTGGGCTCCTTTTCGGCCCTCGATTACTTCCGGCCCGTAACTGGCATGTTCCCCTAATGGGCCAAATTTGGCCCATGGCAAGAGTCGACCCGTTACTGGCCTATTCCCCTAATGGGCCAAATTCGGCCCATGGCAAGAGTCGGCCCGTTACTGGCCTGTTACCCTAATGGGCCAAATTCGGCCCATGGCAAGAGTCGGCCCGTTTCTGGCCTGTTAACCCGTTGCGCCGTTTCTGGCCCATCTTATATTCTGGCCTATTAACGACCCGTTATGCCCGTGACAGAATTAAGCCTTTGCTGTCCTACGGCCTGTTAATGGCTTGTTACCGTGCTGGGCCGATACCAATTACGCCCGATTATGGCCCATGTAGACCCATTTATCCGACGACCCGAGGCCCACCGATTACAGGCCCATTTATCGACGGCCCGTAGGAGACCCATGGATCCTACGACCCGTATATGGCCCATGGTAGTTGCAGCCACTAGCAAACCAGGGAAAAAGAAGACTAGGAAATAAATAAGGCCGAAACTAACGCTAGGCTATTAAGGCAATTGCACAGATTACATCCACTCGGCATCAAAGATCGCCACCAGTGCAAATATAGGGAACACCCTACACTATACAAAAATGGCTTGCTGTTTTCTTCAGGCGGTGGCTACACGTTAAGAATAAATTTTGTATTGCACCAAAACAAATTAAAACTATATAACAAAAGGAAGGTTGGCATAAAACTTAACAGTCTAGCAGATAAATGCACCACCAGAAGTTCAGAAGCTCAGTTCATTTGACCTGACTGTTACGTTTTCATGCTGTATTGTCCGATGGAGCACCATAACCCTCGCCTCATTTCCCCTAGGCTCCTGAACAACATAGCAAATGTCTGATAGTCTGGTTTCAAAACCATGCATATCTTGACGACATTGAGCAATGTTTCTCCTTGTTTCACAAAGGGTCTCTGTTAGGGAATGGACTTGTGTCTAGAGCGCAAATACAACATTGCTTTGAGCTTGCATATCTTGATCATGAGGCAGTTTGGACGATATTGCCTTAACAACCAACCCAGTATTACGTAGGAACGTGCTTTTGGCACTGTTAGTGGACAGGTACTGACCCACTACAGCAAGAGCTGACATTGCGGTTATAGTTGCCTCGCCACCTTCAGAAGGTGGCGGTTCCACCATTTTTTCCATAGCTCGCTGAAAAGTTGAGGTTTTACATTAGTAGTACAAGAACAAAAGATATTAAGGAGGCAGCAAAACCAAACAAAATAGTTTGGTCTATATACAGAACTTATTCTGGTGAACCCATGTAAAATATTAGTTGTATTTTATTGCAAAGTACATAATAAAACCAGGTTCCAAACATATGACCATGTACCATCGCTAATGTATTGTCTATTTCTTCACATTGTATTGAGGGCTAAGGATAAAGAGCCGAAGTTTATAATACACTAAGCATAGTATGACGTCATTCATATCACAAAACAACTGAGAACAGACAAACATGCAATTGTAACATTGTGTGGGCAAGTCCAGCACGGAACTAGATTACGGGTCAAGATCAAAGGAACATCACTCCTCTCTTTTAAACCTTGTAAGGTACAATGATACGCTAAGACAATTGTGTATAAAATTGAAAAGAGTAATAGACATTGGCTGCAAACCATGCAGTCCAAGGCACAAGTCAGAGTAAGTAGTAGTTAAAAGGCATGAGGATTAAGGACTTACAATAGCGGCTTTGACTGGTGTAGTCATGCCCTTCTTCTTGCTGGTGTGACAGTCCTTGAAGATTTCCACAGCATTTGGTTCAGGTACTTTTTGGTCCTTGCGGGCTTTCCTCTGCATTTGGAACAAGTCACTATAGATCTGATAATATGGTACGGCGAAAAGAGTGAAACAACAGCTAATTAGAAGAGCCTCGTAGTGTGCAATATAGCTACGAGATCCTGTCGTCTGTTGGAATTTCACTTTCGTACGGTCGGCCTTGTTCTTTGAACAGTTCACCTACAAGAAGATAGATTTGTGTGGCACATGCGTAAATAGGACTTCAACATGTGATCTGATGACATATATACAATGTACCTGATACTTCAGATCGGACCAGTGTTTAACGAGGCCTCTCCAGTCTTCATCAGATATATTTTCCACTGGAGATGTTTGGGAAAGTTCACTGTTAGCCTTGCCTTCAAAGTGAGTTTTCCTCAAGTTATACCGATACTGTCGCAGAGCAGACTTGAAAACATGGGTGCAAGCTTGTCTGGTTGCATCATCTTGGCTATCCAACTTGAACCTCATCTGTTGAAAATTATGGGAGTCTCATTATCAGCAACCTAGAAAGTATTGGACAAAGCAAGACGATATTACTAGTTTCCATACATAACCATACTTACAGATAAATGGTCGAGAAGGATGTTGAACTGGGTTTCGTCTTTGTCATTCCTGTACTAACTTGGCTGACTCTGTAGCATCACGTGGCCTTTTTAAACCTGCCTCAAAATGGATCTCCATTCTTCCTCCTCTAGATTTAGTTAACCTATCGAGCATTATCCCTGATGTTTGTTTCCTCTTGCGCCTAGGTTCTAGTCCAACAACAAACACAGGAAGTGTTAGTGTACATCAAACTGTGAGACTACATATAAAGAAGCATGCAACTGTAACTTGACTCCAGCAACTACCTTCTTGCTTTTTGAAGCTCAAAAGGTTCATCTGATATTGCCAACTCGTCTTGTGTCAAGAGTGCCTGGGAAGTAGTGTTAGGTGGCAAGGGAGCTTGGGAACGTGCTGCTAGCTTAGTTGACGCACGAATACGTCATGCAGCTGGTAGTACTGTGGTAGGTGTTGCAAGAACTAGGGTTGTCTCTGCTTGTTTGGTGGCAGCTATTTGTTTCTGTTTGTCTTTTTTTGCAACTCGGGTAGCATTGGATGCCGTGTTTGTAGAATTTTCTGCTGACCTTCTATTGCACCATCAGTACCAGCAGAATCTGCAGGATTCATCCGCTTCTCATTCCCTGCCATTCTGTGTTTCTTCCTCTTTCTCTGTGCCATGTTAAGTCAAGCCGACAAGAAAAAATGAATAATAATTTAGTTCTTCAAAACAAATTGATGCGTGATGCAGACGAACTGAACTTTGATGTTAGACAACCACATGATAGGAGGATTTAATATGTATGAAAAACAGGACGGAAGAGATAACCAGAACTATGATGTGTAAACTAAGAAGAAGACATTTCACCAAATTAGAAGCAATGCAATGGAAGGTAGACACCATATGAAAGATGCTACAAATATCGCTGTGCCAAGTTAATAGTGTCTCATCATAAATGGCGTTTAAACAAATGTGAAGCAGTACAAGAAATAAATCATATGCAAGATGCAAACAACATCACACTACCATGTTAGAGGTCTCTCATCATTAGTGCCATTGCATATTCACAGCATTGCATATTCACAGCTTATGATGTGTAAACTAAGGCGAAGGCATTTCAACAAATAAGAAGCAATGAAAGCTAGACACCATATGAAATATGCAACGAATATCACTCTACCAAGTTAAAATTGTCTCGTCATAAGTGCCATTTCAACAAATTAGTAATACAAGCTAGAAAAGAATGTGAGATGTAACCTATATCACACTCCGAAGTCGAACGTGTCTTATGATAAGTGATTGTTGCAGGTTACACAATAGTAGTAATTTGATGTAAGAACATGGTGTGATAGATAGATATTGTATGTTCTAGAAACATGAACACGTGTCTTATTCAAGTATAATGTGTAAAGTAAGCAGATGGAATTCAACAAAATTAGAAGCAATACAAGCTAGACATCACACATAACATGCAACCACATATAACAGTGCCAAGTTAGAGGGAGCACCGGTGATGCTGCACTAGGGGAGACGTGCTCATCATAAACACAGCTTTGTTGAGTGTCTATGCATGTGTTGTCTTGGAAATCATCTTGGGGGTGTGGAGGAGTAGAAACTGTAGAGGCCCTCCGTTCAGAAGGAGCACCTTTATCTGCTGCCTTGCTAACTTCCTTCCGCTTTATTGATTTTGAATTGTCAAGTAAAACCGACAAGAAAAAGCAATAAAATTCTCTCTTCAGAACTCATTCATGCATGATACTGACAATCACTACTTTGATGTAAGGCAAACACATGATACCATGATGGAATATGTACGAAAAACAGGACGGCATGGCATGTTCACAACTGTTTGTGTAAACTAAGCAGAAACCATTCCAGCAAATAAGAAGCATGCAAGCTAGACACCACATGAAAGATGCAACCAATATGACTCCGCCAAGTTAAAAGCGTCCCATCATAAATGGAATTTGAACAAATTAGAAGCAGCGCATGCTATAAATCATATGAAAGATGCAACTAATATCGCACTGCATATACTAAAGGTGTCTCGTCATGTTGATTGATGCGGGATATAAAAAACAATAGTTTTATGTAAGGACATGCTTAATAGACAGATGTACTATGTACTAAATACAGGAAGGCATGTCACATTAACAGGTATAATGTATAAGCTAAGCAGACTAGCACATACAGTTTAACCAGATTGGAAGAATTACAATCTAGACACCATATGCAACATGCAACCACATATCACGCTGCCAAGTTAGAGCAAGCACCTGCGATGCTAGTGTAGAGGAAATGCTGTAATCAACTATAGAGCTACGTTCACTATCTTCATTTAGCATTTCTGTTTCTTGAGAATCATGTCGGGAGGCTGACGCTGCATTCTTTAAATGAGGAGTAGTCCCCTTGCCTGCCTGCCTCGTCATAAGTGATTGATGAGGGATACACAAGAACATTAGTTTGATGTAAGAACATGGTTAATACACATATGTACTAGTATGTACCAAAAATAGAAAGGCATGTCATATTCAAAGGTATAATGTGTAAGCTAAGCAGATGCAATTTAACCAAATTGGAAGCAATACAAGCTAGACATCCGGCTGGAGTGGTGAGCATGATCATCTAGGACCTGAGAGCCTGGTGGGAGACGGGCTGCTTCGCCACCATCGCAGCTTTTTAGTTGGCTTCCAAGTGATGTCTATCTTTGCTGGGTTTGTCACTGGCTCGGCCAGTGCCCTGACTAGCTATTTGTCTTCTAGTGCTCACGGGATGGTGGTTCATGTAAAAAAATATCTTTCCTTATCTTACCGACTCCGGCCTTTCGAATACAAGCTAGACACCATATGGAACATGCAACCACATATGACACCGCGAAGTTAAAGCAAGCACCTAGGATGGTGGTTCATTGCGAGCGAGGTCATCAACTCCAGAGCTATGTTCCCCGTCTCCATCTGCTGACACTACACCCTTTAAAGCGTTGAAACATGTCTTGCCTAGCCGCACACCAAACTGGAGCGACTTATCTCTTTTATTTTTGGCTTCTCTCATGGCAGCAGAGTCTGAAATACCCTTGCATAAGAACACAAAAGTGAGAGTAAGGGTGAAGTGTGTGCAGAACTAGTGCACTGTAAAAGTAGCAGATAGCATGTGGCTGAAAAATAAATGGCAGGACACATATGATAGCTCTACAACATTGCATGGAAAACAAAATTAGATTCTACTATGTATGATTTTGTAATATATGAGCACAGGAAATGCAGGTATTCCTCCAGCACACCACCACATGTGGTTATATCTAAGATAACAGTCGACTGAAAATAAATAGGTCAGTCGATTTTTTTAATGAACCGTCCGATCAGTAAGGAACGGGCAGATGGCCTTCGTCTACCTCCCGCCAGTCACTGTTGACGATCTTTCTCGAACCGCAGCGACCACCGGCCCAAACCCCTGCCTCCGCCGCCCCGCCCTCCCATCGACCTCACACCACCGCCGTGCTTGGCAGCGCCCCCATGCCATCCCTTTAATCCCGGCCGACCTCCAGATCAGGCGCCAGAAGCTATAGGCCGCACACGCCCCTAAGATAAACACCAAGGCGCTGCTTCCCCAGCTTAATAGGCGTATAGCGCCTGTTACGCCGGGGAATGCTTCCGTTAATTGGGAATCAAGTGGCCAGAAATTGAAATTCAGGGGGGCGACGGACCTCTAGCCAAGGTGAAATAGTATACGAGGAGAAACCTTGTGCATCGCGAGTTACTAGGAACATCTAGTATCAAGAAGAAGCGGTCAACTAGTGTCTTCTGTGGGATGAATACCGTGCAAGCAGAGACGTAAGATTTGCACGAATAAGGGAAGAGGAGTACCTTTTTCGGTTGTCGGTGTGGTCACCTCCACAGGTCGCGCCGATTTTCTTCTTTTTACCGGGGAAACCGATGTTCTGGAGGGTGCAGGCTTGGACGAACCCATGGCCAAATTGTTGACTGTGTTGCCATGGCCGTATGTCGGCGGAGGGGAAGCAGATCCGAGGCGGCGAAGGACGGCGTAGCAGGAACAGCTCCGGTGCGGTGGAGGGTGGCGAAGTTGGAGCAGCAGCGGTGAGGCGCAAGATGACGTGGTTGAACTGGCTCGGGTACGGACGGCTCAGCCTCGGCTTCAACTACTAACCGTGGAGGGCGTTGCGGTTGAGGTTGTGGTGGACGACGATGTCCACTACAAAAAAATACACTTCCGTGATGATACGTGTTTGTCACAGTAGGTCGCTTTTTTTGTCATGCATGTACATCCATGACAAATTTATGATCACAGAAGTGTTCCATGACATTACCAAAATTATCATCACAGAAGTGTCCACTTCCATGATGATAAATCGCGCATCACAGAAGTGCTTTCGTCAAGGGTGACCGACACGTGGCATCCACCGTAACGGAACGCTGTTAAGCTATCGGGTCGGGTTTTGGATCCGATAACCCGTTAACAGCCCCGACCAATGGGGATTTTCCATGTGTAAAATCATCATTGGCTAGAGGAAACACATGTCGGCTCATCGTTGGGACAGATGTCATCCACTCACTGGACAGAAGGCGCCTATGATACGTCGACACGTGGCACGGCCCAACAGTGGCCCATTCTTGTGAAAAGGCCGGCCCATTTGACTTGGTCAAAAGCTGGCGGGCCGGCCCATGGAAAGCCTGTTAACGGCCTGTTCGCATATAGCCCATTTACAGCCCGCTAATCCAAGGCCCGTTACGCCCTATCCGAATTAGGCCCAGTAGCGTCATCTGGGCCGTTCAATATGTTTCCAGCCCATTTTCACTTCTGGCCCATGTATAGCCCATGACGTCTTTCGGCCCATATGAGGCCCTTTGTAACTCTTGGCCCATTAGCGGCCCGTGCTGAAACTGGCCTGTAATGAACAGTGTATTACTTTACACCCATTAACGGCCCGTGGTGAAACTGGCCCGTAATGAACAGTGTATCACTTTATACCCATTAACGACCCGTTATTCCGTTGGGCCGTTTCCAGCCCAAGTTAACTTTCGGCCTTCTGAGGGCCCATTTATTCTTGGGCTCATTTGCAGCATTCGGTTACTTACGGCCTGTTACTGTCATTTTCTGTTTGTGGGCCAAATTCAGCCTGTCGTTACGGTCGGCCCGTTTGCGGACCATTATTCTGTTGGGCCATTTCATAGCATCACCAAATACGGCCTATTAATGGCCCATTATGGTTAGCCCATAAAACATACGATTTCCATTAAAGGCCCATCTACGACCCATTAAAGGCCCATACAAGACCCATAAATGAGCCGGCGGCCCATGGATCCTATGAGATGTAGAAGGCCCATGGATCCTACGAGACATAGAAGGCCCATGGATCCTACGAGATGTAGAAGGCCCATGGATCCGATGGCCCGTGAAGGGCCATGGTCGGGCGAATTGGCCCCCGTTTGAACGATATAGCATATTCAAAGAATTATCCTACTCAATACTATCACCTCTAAAAAGCCTAAACTATTACAACAAAGAGATCAAGGCATAGAAAGTAGAATAATCCTACACTATACAATAAAGAAATTACAGCCGATTATACCCACTTGCATTATGGTTCGGCACAGGTGATAATAAAGCATACACAAACAGCAAATTACATACACTGGGCAAATATAGCTCATACATCATGGATGCGCATCAACTTAACTCCAATTGAACTATAATCTCTTCAAAAAATAGGATTGGCCGGATTCAGATAGCACAAATTTCAGTCTGCAAAATCTCCAATTCCTTCATGGTTACTTCAGTGTCTTGTTTCATTTTTTGACTCCTGCATCTAATACCTGCATGTCCAGTCTCAACTTGTTGATTGTATGTTGACAATCGTGTACACGTTGTCTTGCCACCTCTAGTTGATGCTCGAGAACATCAGCACCTTCCAATTCCAATCCATAATCATTCGGTAATGGCCATGCCGCACTGCTTGCAGATCTTTGTGTTGATGTCACTTCATCCTGAAATGTTTCTGTAAGTACACATGACTAGGGCAAAAATATAGTTACAACAGTGAAGCGAACAAGACACTATTTTGTACTACATGGCAAAACAGGACTAACAATAATGTTACACGTCACTTTCAAAAAAATGTTACACATCATGAAGCATAAGCAGGTGATATTTTAAAAATTATAAAAAAGATAGTCTGTGCAGCCTGCATACAGAAATCCCTTTTAGCTCACCAGAGGAGCATGATGTTGGGGCCCAATCGAAAACACAGACAAGTTACAAATTTAGACAGCACATTGCATATAAGTAAGCAAGCAGTTGGCCATTCTGTGCCTCAATTAAAGTCTTAGGGAGCATAATGAACAACAGAGGGTTTCATACAAACATACTACAACAGGCAAAACTATGCAATCATTAGCATAGTATAAACTAGATTGTGAGCCTCATGCAATAATAGTTGGTTAATAGACTTCAAAGCTTCATGCACACTTTGGCAGAGTAATTAAATGGTAAGGCCTTTAATTATGTCAACTAATAGTGATACAAGTACCGAACATCAGGCATGATTATTTGGGCATCTCATTAACTGAGGACAAATAAAGCAATTGAAAAGAGAAAATTAACTATGCCTGAAACAAACAAGGAATTGAACTGTTGAGTTGCATACAGTGACTTACCTTAGCAGGTTGAAGAGGCTCAGCGCAGCTCCTACTTCTCTTGCAAGGCTCCTTCCTAACATCTTGTACTTGGAAATCCTCAATCTTATCTTCATTGCACCCCCTCTGCAAGGTGACACAAACTAGTTACTCGTCTCCTTGGAAGATAAATATGCATACTTTCCAGTCTGTGAACACAAAAGAATGAGATTATAACAAAACAACACCACATAATGAAACATGCCGCATCTCTTGCACTTGCACACAATGAAATGAGCATTTACTATGTCTGCACTATGTAAAAACTAGGCATACCTTCAAAATGGATCTCCCGGTACTCTTGGAGAGCCTACTGTAGTGTACAACCAAACCTTTATGTCACCTATGAGTTAGAAAAGGCCCCACTACAACAGCCCTTAGCGTTTAAATTGTTGACAAGCTCTGTTAGAGTGTTATGTCAAGAACAAGTAATCAAATCAAACAGTCCTAGTATGGTTGGCTGATGCAAACAAGCAATTGAACAGATGTGTGAGAAAATCTTACATATCAAGAAAAGAAGCAAAGAAGGAGGCTTAAAGACCATCACTTGACTGACCAGATTTAAGGGGCATTTAAACATCACGTGCAAGGTATGAACTAACATAAACATTGCATATTTCCAGATTCTACAATGGAATGCACATGTATTAGGTTATGCCATGTATGATGATGCCTAAATGTACAGATAGCTGGCAGGAGTGATTCATCATTGCACGCACAATTGAATTGCAGGTTAAGGGCCAATTCGATTCCGCCTTTTCAGTGTTGGAAATATGCCCTAGAGGCAATAATAAAATGATTATTATATTTCCTTGTTCATGATAATTGTCTATTATTCATGCTATAATTGTATTATCCGGAAATCGTAATACATGTGTGAATACATAGACCACAATGTGTCCCTAGTGAGCCTCTAGTTGACTAGCTCGTTGATCAACAGATAGTCATGGTTTCCTGGCTATGGACATGGGGATGTCATTGATAACGGGATCACATCATTAGGAGAATGGTGTGATGGACAAGACCCAATCCTAAGCTTAGCTCAAAGATCGTGTAGTTCGTTTGCTGTAGCTTTTCTGAATGTCAAGCATCATTTCCTTAGACCATGAGATTGTGCAACTCCCAGATACCGTAGGAGTGCTTTGGGTGTACCAAACGTCACAATGTAACTGGGTGACTATAAAGGTACATTACAGGTGTCTCCGAAAGTGTCTGTTGGGTTGGCACGAATCGAGACTGGGATTTGTCACTCCGTATGACGGAGAGGTATCTCTGGGCCCACTCGGTAATGCATCATCATAATGAGCTCAAAGTGATCAAGTGGTTGATCACGGGATCATTCATTACGGTATGAGTAAAGTGACTTGCCGGTAACGAGGCTGAACAAGGTATTGGGATACCGACGATCGAGTCTCGGGCAAGTAACGTACCGATTGACAAAGGGAATTGTATACGGGGTTGCTTGAATCCTCGACATTGTGGTTCATCCGATGAGATCATCGAGGAGCATGTGGGAGCCAACATGGGTATCCAGATCCCGCTGTTGGTTATTGGCCGGAGAGCCGTCTCGGTCATGTCTACGTGTCTCCCGAACCCGTAGGGTCTACACACTTAAGGTTCGGTGATGCTAGGGTTGTAGAGATATGAGTATGCAGTAACCCGAAAGTTGTTCGGAGTCCCGGATGAGATCTTGGACGTCATGAGGAGTTTCGGAATGGTCCAGAGGTGAAGAATTATATATAGGAAGTGCAGTTTCGGCCATCGGGAGAGTTTTGGGGGTCACCGGTATTATACCGGGACCACCGAAAGGGTCTCGGGGGTCCACCGGGTGGGGCCAGCCATCCCGGAGGGCCCCATGGGCTGAAGTGGGGAGGGGAACCAGCCCCTGGTGGGCTGGTGCGCCCCCCCTTGGGCCCCCCTGCGCCTAGGGTTGGGAACCCTAGGGGAGGGGGCGCCTCCACTTGCCTTGGGGGGGTACTCCACCCCCTTGGCCGCCGCGCCCCTAGGAGATCCCATCTCCTAGGGCCGGTGGACCCCCCTAGGGGCCTATATAAAGGGGGGGAGGGAGGGCAGCAACACCTCAAGTCTTGGCGCCTCCCTCTCCCCTGCTACACCTCTCCCTCTCGTAGAAGCTCGGCGAAGCCCTGCTGCGATCACTGCTGCATCCACCACCATGCCGTCGTGCTGCTGGATCTTCATCAACCTCTCCTTCCCCTTGCTGGATCAAGAAGGAGGAGACGTCATCCGCTCCGTACGTGTGTTGAACGTGGAGGTGCCGTTCGTTCGACACTTGGTCATCGGTGATTTGGATCACGGCGAGTACGACTCCATCATCCCCGTTCTCTTAAACGCTTCCGCTTGCGATCTACAAGGGTATGTAGATGCACTCTCCACTCATTTCTAGTTGACTCCATAGATTGATCTTGGTGAAACGTAGGAATTTTTTTGTTTTCTGCAACGTTCCCCAACAGTGGCATCATGAGCTAGGTCTATGCGTAGTTACTATGCACGAGTAGAACACAAAGTAGTTGTGGGCGTCGATATTGTCAATTTGCTTGTCGTTACTAGTCTTATCTTGATTCGGCGGCATCGTGGGATGAACCGGCCCGGACCAACCTTACACGTATGCTTACATGGGACCGGTTCCACCGACTGACATGCACTAGTTGCATAAGGTGGCTGGCGGGTGTCTGTCTCTCCCACTTTAGTCGGATCGGATTCGATGAACAGGGTCCTTATGAAGGGTAAATAGAAATTGGCAATTCACGTTGTGGTTTTGGCGTAGGTAAGAAAACGTTCTTGCTAGAACCCTATTGCAGCCACGTAAAACTTGCAACAACAATTAGAGGACGTCTAACTTGTTTTTTGCAGCAAGTGTCATGTGATGTGATATGGCCAAAGTTGTGATGAATGATGAATGATATATATGTGATGTATGAGATCATGTTCTTGTAATAGGAATCACGACTTGCATGTCGATGAGTATGACAACCGGCAGGAGCCATAGGAGTTGTCTTTATTTTTGTATGACCTGCGTGTCATTGAGAAACGCCATGTAAATTACTTTACTTTATTGCTAAACGTGTTAGCCATAGTAGTAGAAGTAATAGTTGGCGAGCAACTTCATGGAGACATGATGATGGAGATCATGGTGTCATGCCGGTGACAAGATGATCATGGAGCCCCAAGATGGAGATCAAAGGAGCTATATGATATTGGCCATATCATGTCACTATTATTTGATTGCATGTGATGTTTATCATGTTTTTGCATCTTGTTTACATAGAACAACGGTAGTAAATAAGATGATCCCTCATAATAATTTCAAGAAAGTTTCCCCTCTAACTGTGCGCCGTTGCGACAGTTCGTTGTTTCGAAGCACCAAGCGATGATCGGGTGTGATAGATTCCATTGTTCACATACAATGGGTGTAAGACAAATTTACACATGCAAACACTTAGGTTGATTTGACGAGCCTAGCATGTACATACATGGCCTCAGAACACAGAAGAGCGAAAGGTCGAGCATGAGTCGTATAGAAGATACGATCAACATGAAGATGTTCACCGATGTTGACTAGTCCGTCTCATGTGATGATCGGACATGACCTAGTTAACTCGGATCATGTTATACTTAGATGACTAGAGGGATGTCTATCTGAGTGGTAGTTCATTAAATAATCTGATTAGATGAACTTAATTATCATGAACTTAGTCTAAAATCTTTACAATATGTCTTGTAGATCAAATGGCCAATGTTGTCCTCAACTTCAACGTGTTCCTAGAGAAAACCAAGGTGAAAGACGATGGCAGCAACTATACGGACTGGGTACGGAACCTGAGGATCATCCTGATAGCTGCCAAGAAAGATTATGTCCTACGAGCACCGCTAGGTGAAGCACCTGCTTTCCCTGCAGAACAAGACGTTTTGAACGCTTGGCAGACACGTGCTGATGATTACTCCCTCGTTCAGTGCGGCATGCTTTACAATTTAGAACTGGGGCTCCAAAAGCGTTTTGAGCGACACGGAGCATATGAGATGTTCGATGAGCTGAAAATGGTTTTCCAAGATCATGCCCGGGTCGAGAGATATGAAGTTTCCGACAAGTTCTTCAGCTGTAAGATGGAGGAAAATAGTTCTGTTAGTGAGCACATACTCAGAATGTCTGGGTTGCATGACCGCTTGACTCAGGTAGGAGTTAATCTCCCGGATGACGCGGTCATTGACAGAATCCTTCAATCGCTTCCACCGAGCTACAAGAGCTTTGTGATGAACTTCAATATGCAGGGGATGGAAAAGACCATTCCTGAGGTATATTCAATGCTGAAATCAGCGGAGGTGGAAATCAAAAAGGAACATCAAGTGTTGATGGTGAATAAAACCACTAAGTTCAAGAAAGGCAAGGGTAAAAAGAACTTCAAGAAGGACGGCAAGGGAGTTGCCGCGCCCGGTAAGCAAGCTGCCGGGAAGAAGCCAAAGAATGGACCCAAGCCCGAGACTGAGTGTTTTTATTGCAAGGGAAGTGGTCACTGGAAGCGGAACTGCCCCAAATACTTAGCGGACAAGAAGGCCGGCATCACGAAAGGTATATGTGATATACATGTAATTGATGTGTACCTTACCAGTACTCGCAGTAGCTCCTAGGTATTTGATACTGGTGCGGTTGCTCACATTTGTAACTCAAAGCAGGAGCTGCGGAATACGCGGAGACTGGCGAAGGACGAGGTGACGATTCACGTCGGGAATGGTTCCAAGGTCGATGTGATCGCCGTCGGCATGCTACCTCTACATTTACCTACCGGATTAGTTTTAAACCTCAATAATTGTTATTTAGTGCCAGCTTTGAGCATGAGCATTGTATCAGGATCTCGTTTAATTCGAGATGGCTACTCATTTAAATCCGAGAATAATGGTTGTTCTATTTATATGAGAGATATGTTTTATGGTCATGCTCCGATGGTGAATGGTTTATTCTTAATGAATCTCGAGCATAATGCTACACATATTTATAGTGTGAATACCAAAAGATGTAAGATTGATAATGATAGTCCCACATACTTGTGGCACTGCCGCCTTGGTCACATAGGTGTCAAACGCATGAAGAAGCTCCATGCAGATGGACTTTTAGAGTCTCTTAATTACGAATCATTTGACACGTGCGAACCATGCCTCATGGGTAAAATGACCAAGACTCCGTTCTCAGGAACAATGGAGCGAGCAACCAACTTATTGGAAATCATACATACTGGTGTGTGCGGTCCAATGAGTGTTGAGGCTCACGGTGGCTATCGTTATGTTCTCACCCTCATTGATGACTTGAGTAGATATGGATATGTCTATTTAAGGAAACACAAGTCTGAGACCTTTGAAAAGTTCAAGGAATTTCAGAGTGAGGTTGAGAATCAACGTGACAGGAAAGTCAAGTTCTTGCGATCAGATCATGGGGGAGAATACTTTAGTCACGAATTTGGCACACACTTAAGAAAATGTGGAATAGTTTCACAACTCACGCCGCCTGGAACACCTCAGCATAATGGTGTGTCCGAACGTCGTAATCGCACTCTATTAGATATGGTGCGATCTATGATGTCTCTTACCGATTTACCGCTATCATTTTGGGGCTATGCTTTAGAGATTGCCGCATTCACTTTAAATAGGGCTCCGTCAAAATCCGTTGAGACGACACCGTATGAATTATGGTTTGGGAAGAAACCTAAGCTATCGTTTCTAAAAGTTTGGGGATGCGATGCTTATGTCAAGAAACTTCAACCTGAAAAGCTCGAACCCTAGTCGGAAAAATGAGGCTTCATAGGATACCCTAAGGAAACCATTGGGTATACCTTCTACCTCAGATCCGAAGGCAAGATCTTCGTTGCCAAGAATGGATCCTTTCTAGAGAAGGAGTTTCTCTCGAAAGAAGTAAGTGGGAGGAAAGTAGAGCTTGATGAAGTACTGCCTCTTGAAGCAGAGAGTAGCGCAGCTCAGGAAAATGTTCCTGTGGTGCCTGCACCGATTAGAGAGGAAGTTAATGATGATGATCAAGATACTTCAGATCAAGCTCCTACTGAACTTCGTAGGTCCACAAGGACACGTTCCGCACCAGAGTGGTACGGTAACCCTGTCTTGGAAATCATGTTGTTAGACAACGGTGAACCTTCGAACTATGAAGAAGCGATGGCGGGCCCAGATTCCGGCAAATGGCTGGAAGCCATGAAATCCGAGATAGGATCCATGTATGAAAACGAAGTATGGACTTTGACTGACTTGCCCGTTGATCGGCGAGCCATAGAAAATAAATGGATCTTTAAGAAGAAGACAGACACGGATGGTAATGTGACCATCTATAAAGCTCGGCTTGTCGCTAAGGGTTATCAACAAGTTCAGGGGGTTGACTACGATGAGACTTTGTCACCCGTAGCGAAGCTGAAGTCCGTCCGAATCATGTTAGCAATCGCCGCATTCTATGATTATGAGATATGGCAAATGGACGTCAAAACGGCATTCCTTAATGGTTTCCTTAAGGAAGAATTGTATATGATGCAGCCGAAAGGTTTTGTCGATCCTAAGAATGCTGACAAGGTGTGCAAGCTCCAACGCTCGATTTATGGGCTGGTGCAAGCATCTCGGAGTTGGAACATTCGCTTTGATGAGATGATCAAAGTGTTTGGGTTTATGCAGACTTATGGAGAAGCCTGCGTTTACAAGAAAGTGAGTGGGAGCTCTGTAGCATTTCTCATATTATATGTAGATGACATACTTTTGATGGGAAATGATATAGAACTTTTGGACAGCATTAAGGCCTACTTGAATAAGAGTTTTTCAATGAAGGACCTTGGAGAAGCTGCTTATATATTAGGCATCAAGATCTATAGAGATAGATCAAGACGCCTCATAGGTCTTTCACAAAGCACATACCTTGATAAGATATTGAAGAAGTTCAATATGGATCAGTCTAAGAAGGGGTTCTTGCCTGTGTTGCAAGGTGTGAAATTGAGCTCAGCTCAATGTCCGACCACGACAGAAGATATAGAAGAGATGAGTGTCATCCCCTATGCCTCAGCCATAGGGTCTATTATGTATGCCATGCTGTGTACCAGACCTGTTGTAAACCTTGCCATAAGTTTGGTAGGAAGGTACCAAAGTAATCTCGGCAAGGAACACTGGACAGCAGTCAAGAATATCCTAAAGTACCTGAAAAGGACTAAGGACATGTTTCTCGTTTATGGAGGTGACGAAGAGCTCGTCTTAAAGGGTTACGTCGACGCTAGCTGGGACACAGATCTGGATGACTCTAAGTCACAAACCGGATACGTGTATATTTTGAATGGTGGGGCAGTAAGCTGGTGCAGTTGCAAGCAAAGCGTTGTGGCGGGATCTACATGTGAAGCGGAGTACATGGCAGCCTCGGAGGCAGCACACGAAGCAGTCTAGGTGAAGGAGTTCGTTACCGACCTAGGAGTCATACCCAATGCGTCGGGGCCGATGACTCTCTTTTGTGACAACACTGGAGCTATTGCCCTTGCCAAGGAGCCCAGGTTTCACAGGAAGACCAGGCATATCAAGTGTCGCTTCAACTCCATTCGTGAAAGTGTTCAAAATGGAGACATAGAAATTTGTAAAGTACATACGGACCTGAATGTCGCAGATCCGTTGACTAAACCTCTCCCTAGAGCAAAACATGATCAACACCAGAATTCCATGGGTGTTCGATTCATCTCAATGTAACTAGATGATTGACTCTACTGCAAGTGGGAGACTGTTGGAAATATGCCCTAGAGGCAATAATAAAATGATTATTATATTTCCTTGTTCATGATAATTGTCTATTATTCATGCTATAATTGTATTATCCGGAAATCGTAATACATATGTGAATACATAGACCACAATGTGTCCCTAGTGAGCCTCTAGTTGACTAGCTCGTTGATCAACAAATAGTCATGGTTTCCTGGCTATGGACATGGGGATGTCATTGAGAACGGGATCTCATCATTAGGAGAATGGTGTGATGGACAAGACCCAATCCTAAGCTTAGCTCAAAGATCGTGTAGTTCGTTTGTTGTAGCTTTTCTGAATGTCAAGCATCATTTCCTTAGACCATGAGATTGTGCAACTCCCGGATACCGTAGGAGTGCTTTGGGTGTACCAAATGTCACAACGTAACTGGGTGACTATAAAGGTACATTACAGGTGTCTCCGAAAGTGTCTGTTGGGTTGGCACGAATCGAGACTGGGATTTGTCACTCCGTATGACGGAGAGGTATCTCTGGGCCCACTCGGTCATGCATCATCATAATGAGCTCAAAGTGATCAACTGGTTGATCAGGGGATCATGCATTACGGTACGAGTAAAGTGACTTGCCGGTAACGAGACTGAACAAGGTATTGGGATACCGACGATCGAGTCTCGGGCAAGTAACGTACCGATTGACAAAGGGAATTGTATACGGGGTTGCTTGAATCCTCGACATCATGGTTCATCTGATGAGATCATCGAGGAGCATGTGGGAGCCAACATGGGTATCCAGATCCCGCTGTTGGTTATTGGCCGGAGAGTCGTCTCGGTCATGTCTACGTGTCTCCCGAACCCGTAGGGTCTACACACTTAAGGTTCGGTGATGCTAGGGTTGTAGAGATATGAGTATGCAGTAACCCGAAAGTTGTTCGGAGTCCCGGATGAGATCCCGGACGTCACGAGGAGTTCCAGAATGGTCCGGAGGTGAAGAATTATATATAGGAAATGCAGTTCCGGCCATCGGGAGAGTTTCGGAGGTCACCGATATTGTACCGGGACCACCGGAAGGGTCCCGGGGGTCCACCGGGTGGGGCCACCCATCCCGGAGGGACCCATGGGCTGAAGTGGGGAGGGGAACCAGCCCCTGGTGGGCTGGTGCGCCCCCCCTTGGGCCCCCCTGCGCCTAGGGTTGGGAACCCTAGGGGAGGGGGCGCCTCCACTTGCCTTGGGGGGGGGGGTACTCCACCACCTTGGCCGCCGCCCCCCCTAGGAGATCCCATCTCCTAGGGACGGCGCACCCCCCTAGGGGGCCTATATAAAGGGGGGAGGGAGGGCAGCAACACCTCAAGTCTTGGCGCCTCCCTCTCCCCTGCTACACCTCTCCCTCTCGTAGAAGCTCGGCGAAGCCCTGCTGCGATCACTGCTGCATCCACCACCACGCCGTCGTGCTGCTGGATCTTCATCAACCTCTCCTTCCCCTTGCTGGATCAAGAAGGAGGAGACGTCATCTGCTCCGTACGTGTGTTGAACGCGGAGGTGCCGTCCATTTGGCACTTGGTCATCGGTGATTTGGAATACGGCGAGTACGACTCCATCATCCCCGTTCTCTTGAACGCTTCCGCTCGCGATCTACAAGGGTATGTAGATGCACTCTCCTCTCGTTGCTAGTTGACTCCATAGATTGATCTTGGTGAAACATAGGAATTTTTTTGTTTTCTGCAACGTTCCCCAACATTCAGGGCATATTGTCAAAATAAGCCATAAAAGATGTAAAGAAGTCATTTTTGAGTTATGGGCTTGGGCTTAACTAATTTCGCTTTGCAGGGGGGTGTTTCGGGTAGAACCTCACTAAAAATTGAAGGGAAGGGGAATAGTGAAATGACTCTGTTGCCTGCCTATATTACACTCAAAATGCAACTACTGACGCCCGTGTCACACCTGACCCTCAAGTAAAAACAAACACGCAAGCATTCATTGCCCTGCCCGCTTGCATCTCCTCTCCCCTTTCCACTATACGATGAATTGCTATGAGCTGCTTCTGCTGCTGCTATATGATGCATTGCTATGAGCTGCTCCTGCTGCTACTATATGATGAATTGCTATGAGCTGCTGCTGCTGTATGATGAGTTGCTATGAGCTGCTGCTACTGCTATATGCTGAATTGCTATGAGCTGCTGCTGCCATATGATGAGTTGCTACAAGCTGTTCCTGCTGCTGCTATATGATGAGTTGCTACAAGCTGCTCCTGCTGCTGCTATATGATGAGTTGCTACAAGCTGCTCCTGCTGCTACTATATGATGAATTGCTATGAGCTGCTCCTGCTGCTGCTATATGATGAATTGCTATGAGCTGCTCCTGCTACTGCTATATGATGAATTGCTATGAGCTGCTACTGGTATATGATGAATTGCAGACTGCTGCTGCTGCTTTATGATGAGTTGCTATGAGCTGCTGCTGCTATATGATGCTTTCAGGTGGTGCTGGTATACGATAATAACCAGCCACTTGGACCATCGAATTTCAATAAATAATTGTTCTTAATTTAAATGTGGGTCATGTGTTCTTCGTTTAAATTAAGCAATGGGATCTCTATGGAAAACATTGACCAAAGTAGATTGTGCCAAGTAGATGGTATCTTTGTATTTACATTTTGAGCAAATAGTGATGATCTGTTTTCCTATCATATTAATTACTGCACTGGGTTCAATTTGTGATGTTTGCAAGTCAAATTAATTTCCATATGGGCAGCAAAATGAAAAAATATAATGCAATCTAGACTTTCCACTGATCATACCAAAGATAAGCTGAAAACACAATGAAAATAACTGGTTGGCTTATTACATGGAGCTTATATTCACAGGTGCTTATTTTCTTAGGATAACTCGTAATAACTGTCCCTAATAGAACTGGCATACAAATAACATGTCACGATGATTGCAATGGAGGAGTGACGTACCATGGCACACTGTATAGGCTCACTGCTGCCTCTCCTTTTTTTGCGATGTTCCATGAAATTGCCACATACATCTTGTACTTTTTCAGTGTGTAACCCTATCTGCAAGTTGACACGGCTAATTTTAGACATCTCTACATGATACTACATTGCATATCCCTTGCGCATATTTAAACCACCAATTAACGATTGTGTGCGTACCATAAACTAGCCATGACTCTATGCTGGACTAGCAGGCACTCTAAGGGAGCCTAATGTAGTGCACTGGAATTCCTACATGCCACCTACGCTTTTGTGTAATGTACTGCCCCTGTTCCTAAATATATGTCTTTGTAGAAATTCCAGTATGGACCACATACAGATGTATATAGATGCATTTTCGAGTGTAGATTCACTCATTTTGCTCCGTATGTAGCCTATAGTGGAATCTCTAGAAAGACTTATATTTAGGAATGGAGGTACGAGGTAGTATCATGTATGACATCTACATATCTAATTTAGCAGCCAGTAGTAGAAATCATTGTCTGCACAAAGGGATTACTGGTCGAAAATCCTAGCAAAGCACGCTGGCAGGCACAGAACAATACAAGAGAGAGAGACGCGCTTACAAGATCATAGCAATGCCTCAGTCCAGGATCTTGGTTGGCCAAGCTGTTAGATCTAGAAGAAACATCGTCCTTGTAGTTTTTGCCAGCTGCATAACAGGTAACAGTGACTGGTTAGTATATTTGAAGTACATCGGGCAGGTGATGCTGGACGGGTTTAAAGGTGACAAGTACCTAGGCCGTGGCGGGTGCTTGGCATCTCTCCAGACTGTGGGAATCAGGTCAGAAACGTCGAGGGTGATGACGCTACGCTGGCTGTCGGGGACCAGTAAGGAGATCTAGAACCGTCGAGTAGGGTGTTTGTGGAGCGGCTCCGGTAGGGTGGACTACGGTGTGGGAGAAACGGATCTATGGCCGTGGACGAGGGCGTAGGTGAAGCTGCTCCGGTGGTTGGGTTAAGGATGGTGTCGATGATGCGGATCTGCGGCCGTGGACGGGGCGTCAGAAGCTGCTCCGGTGGTTGGGTTAAGGGTGGTGTCGACGATGCGGATCTGCGACCGTGGATGGGGCGTCAGAAGCTGCTCCGGTAGGTTGGATGAGGGTGCGAGGAAGAGGATCTGAGGTCGTGGACTTGTGAGTTGGCAAAGCGGCCCCGGTAGGGTTGAGGAAGGTGTCGGCGAAGCGGCTCCGGTAGGGTTGAGGAAGGTGTCGGCGAAGAGGATCAAAGGCCATCGACGGGGGTGTTGGTGGGGCGGCTCCGGGGGGTGTGCATGAAGTGTCTCCGGTGGGGAGTACGAATGAGCTGTTGCAGATGCGCGGCGGTTGACGAGAGTACCGGCGAAGCAGATCCGCCGCCGTGGACAAGGCCGACACTGAATGGGCTGTGGTACAGTAGTGGATGAGCAGTCTACTTGTTTCTAGGGGAGGTGGGAGGGGTAGATGCGGCCGCAGAAGCAGATCCGGCAAGGTGGACGCCGCTGGCAGTGAATGGGCTATGGTACGCCGGTGGATGAGCAGTCTAGGGTTTCGAGAGGGGAGGGGAGAAAGGGCGATGAAGTACGGACGGCGTGATGTAAGATGCTCTGGTGCTGTGGAGTTAGTCATTTTTGTGGGAGGGGGAGAGGAAATGGTGGTGCCGTGTAGTGGGGGAACCGGAAGTTACCAAAGCAGCCCCAACCTATCATGTAGATGAGGGCGGTATTGTAACTGTTGGTCTCCGTGCACCAAGGACAAAAGGGGGGTTTCACATGCTAAAGACTAAGGTGGCGGAAATTTTAGAAGGAGGCGGGAGATTTTGCCGCCCACGGGATCGTTCGTATCCAGTTTCAACTAATTTTGGACCGTGCTAGCGGGAAGGTCATGCTAGACTGTGTACATGGGGCACGCGTCAGCAGTTAATAACTGGTGTGAAGTCCACCCCAGAAAAAAGACAATAACTCGGGATGATGCGCCGATAACTTGGACGTTCACACGGGCGCGACCAATCGTACGGGTGTAGTGGCGCATTCACAAAAAAGGGATCAAACGCACAGCCTATGTATTTCTTGTGTAAATAGATAATTTAGTGCGATTGGTTATTTACTTTAAACATAATGCATTGACGTGTTAGTGTAGAGGCGCACAAAAAGAAATGGATATTGTAGTCAGCTACTTAAAAGTGTTACCTCATATGATTACATAGCCTCCATTTCATAAATTGCGTACCCGTTGAATTCATATATGAATATTACATATATTACTTCAAAATAGAAACTTAAATCATCCAAGACTAATGAATTTGAATGCAAGAGTAACAATGGTGCATGTTCATGATAGCTACATTGGTTGTTTGAATAAACATCACTGTAACTTTGGCATGCACAACTAAAAAGGCTTATTTAGAAAAAATGTGATATGTGAGTGTCCAATCTTTATAGCGTTGAATCGATATTGTACCTTTGGCCATGATACGATGTAGATATTGACTTATGTTCAAGCGATGCACGTCCACGATCACTAGATAGTGATACGTGAATGAATTGTGCAATCTCTCTCACACGCATACATATCTCATTTCCCTGTGGGCATCGGAATCACACACGCGCACTTCGTGTATTTCTCTCCCTCCGTCAGGGTTAAATTCATCTTTCTACCCCGTCCTACAAGTCTCTCACACAGAAACACACACGCTCTCTATGTCTAACGCGCCCACCCCTTTAATTCCGCCCACCCACAGCCACTAATGTCTCTCACACATATGCTATCAACCTATCCCTTAATATAGCTAGATATGTGTCACACAAACTTCTTCTCCCTACTAGCAAGATGCCCATGCGTTGCATGGAACATCAAGATGCATTTGTATGAGAAGTTTATCTTGTGGGAGAAATGGATGAATGAGCGAATGCCTTATTTGTAAATGCGGAGAGGGGTGTGGGTATCTTTTTGCAAAATTGCCATAGTTTCCTTCCTGTACGTCGGATATAAACTGGATGGCCTATATTGCAGGATGGCAGGAACACCATCATCACCAACTCTGTTTTTATAAGAGTAGAGATATGTGAGTGTCACTGCCCCCTCCCCACACACCCACACTTCCCAACACCGAAGGAGTAGGGTGACACCTCGATCTTGATGCTAATCTATCGACTGGCTTCTCTCTCAAACATACACACACACTACCCGACACCGAAGGAGCTAGTAGGGTGGCACATCGATCTTGATAATAATCTATCTACTCCTCTTTCAAACACACACACACACCCACACCCACACTCGCTAGTTGTGCCTCTTTGCCTACCGCGCACACACTCGATACGTCTTTCTCTCCCTCCCCCCAACAATGACAGCGGAAGGGTGACAACTCGATCTGATCATAATCTGTCAATTGGTTTCTCTCTCAAACATTGTGTCTCGGTGCCTCGCTCGGTAGCCCCCTCGATATGTAGACTTCTCGCGCGCGCACAGCTGTAGTGACGATGACGCTGAACCTAGTGTGCCTTGTTTTTACCGGCCTCATGTGATAGTTTTCACCCTGTTTTATGTTAATTAACAAGGCAACCTTTTCTTTGTTACTACTAGTGAATCTGAAATCATTCGGGGCAGACATAAAATATATCGCTTCAACCCAATTATCGCAGCAACTATTTTAAAATAAATAAGCTAGCTGCCCGTGCGTTGCACGGAACATCAAGATGCATTGTATGAGTAGTTTATCTTGTGAGAGAAAAGGTTGAACGAGGGAAGGCCTTATTTGTGAACGTGGAGAGACGTGTGGGTATATTTTTGCAAAATTGCCATAGTTTCTTTCCTATCCATTAGATATAAATCCGACGGCCTATATTGCAGGATGGCACGCACACCATCAACACCAACTCTGTTTTCTACTCCCTCCGTCCGAAAATACTTGTCATCAAAATGGATAAAAAGAGATGTATCTAAAACTAAAATACGTCTAGATACATTTCCTTTTATCCATTTTGATGGCAAGTATTTCCGGACGAAGGGAGTATTTGTCTTTTTAGAGATTTCAACAAGTGACTATGACCGGACCTTACCAACATACTCAAAAAAGTAGTCCATAATTTTGATGTTACCCTCTTTTCTTGGCGGTGTAGTGCCATCTGGATACCTCATAAATAAATAAAGTACTACATGATACTAATATATGATACATGGCGCAGGAGTACTAAGTATTATTAATATAGTTTTGCTAGAACTCATCTAGATGAGATATAATTTGGTTTCATTCATCTTTTATAGCCATTGGATGTGATTCTATATAAGATGCGTGTGTGCTGACGTGGGTTGTATTTGTTCTTGTGCAATGAACTGACCACTGCATGTCATGTTTGATAGTCTCAAGTCATTAAAAGCATACAAGCCCCACATCTCTTCTTGGTTGATTCCTCTATTTATGTCAAAAAATAAGAAACAACGTGAGAGTTAATGCACCACGCCTATGTGTTTACTATTTGGTTTTCGTAAGATGACTTAATACTCACCTAGACGGAGGGAGTATTCGATCTGACAGCGGGCGGCGCAGTTCCTGATACGGCTTTAATGCAGACGAGGGAGGGAGTAGCGGTTCCCGATATGTTGAACGGCCAATGCATCCTTCTTCAATTAATGCATGAGGGAAGTAATGGGAGGAGGTCCGGGAAAAGAGGCTGCACGATGTGAATGAAACGCAGTTTGCCCTCATTGCCCTCATATAAAGGCGCCCCTCCATTTCAATGCATCTACCACATCGTACACACCTAAGCATTTGCCTAAGCACCTACACTAAGCGCAAAAGAGCTCACTCTAGACCCATGGCGGCGATGCTCATGAGTGGCTAGCGGCTGCGCCAGATGGTCCATGATGCCGGCCTGCGGCATGGCACCGAGGATCGTCTCCAGACGGTGTTGGAGACCGGCTGGTGGATGGCCGCCTTCGACGCCAACTACGACTCTTAGTTGGACCAGATGATCGTTGCCACCACCAACAAGTTCACCGTCCTCAAGAAGCTCGCGGATGACATCGCCGTACTCCTCCAGCCCGCGCGCCCGGGCTCCTCATTGCCTGCCACCCTAATCGGCCTCCATGGCCGGAACCTCTTTCAAGCACTGGTGGCCCTAGGACGCCACGAAGAATATCCACCTGGAGGTCGCGCTCGCCGCGAGGCGCCTCGCCCTGCAAGAATTCATCGACCTACACATCCACATGTACGAGGAAATCGTGTACATATGTATCTACAAGGCCAGTGAGGACGCTACGACGTTGGCCTTCCTCAACCGGCTGGAAGCCTTGGATGCCTTTGCTGAGAAGCACCTCGACCTCGCCAGAAAAGCCGCCGCTCCTTAGCCGCCGGTCGGTGGCCCGGCGCACTAAGTTGAGGAGGAGGAGGTCGTACGTTCGTGGATCCATCTTTCTTCTTGCCTTCTGTAACCACCACTGCGATTGCATCATCGTGGCCTTAATTCTGTGCTGTTGCATTCTCGTTCCAGTCAATACCGACATGTGCGATCCCTTTGCTTAATTATATGCATCACTGTAACTAGTACTCCATCCGTCAATTTATAAGTTGTGCTTACCTTTTCCATCAACTTCGTGCAACGCGCGGGCATCTTGCTAGAAACACTAGAATATGTCTATATAATTCGTATGTGATAGTCCATTTGAAATCTCAAAAAAGACAAATATTTAGGTATGGAGGGAGTAATATATTAGGATTATATCAAAACAATAGTGATTTCTTTCAAATTTGTGAAAAAATACTACTATTCTACTACTTTGGATCCGTTGCAACGCACGAGCACATTGTTGGTAAAAGGAAAAGGCCTGTCGCGTTCGCGTCGCACCCCCACACACGCGGGAATCGGGAGTATAACACGGCCCGTCCGACATGACACATGGCTTAGGGATGGCGTGTTGCCAAGCATTTTCACTTTCATGTGGGACCGCCATTGAGCAAACCGACACCCCGCCCGCCGCCGGGTTGGAAAAAAGAAACGAGGGGAAGATCTAGCTATAGCACGGAAGCCAAGAAATTTGGTGTCAAACGGGGCTCGTTGATAGAGTAGGAGCATTCCGTACTAACTACTCCTACTAGTACCAAGTTTGTACTCCTAATACTATATTACTAGTACTACCACTATACAACTAGTAGGTATGTGCACGACACAACATCATATGAACAAAAAATGGGAAGATCTTGTTTTGGGTGATTTATCTATTTTTCAATCAATGTAGTATGAATAATATGATGTGGGGGGCACCCTTGAAGCTTATGTGGCTTGGTTGCATGGCTACGGAAGGTTAGAGAAAAATAAATAATGTGTTTAGAGTGCACTCCACTAAATAGATATATATACTTTGGATCCATTGCAACGGACCGGCACATCTATATCTATACCCCCTATATAGTGTGTGAAAAACTTTGAAAGTTGGTCGTTGGATGAAGCCAATCCGATGGTACAAAGATGGAAAATCCGAGCACTACTGGCCGTTGGATATCATCCACCAGATTCTGCCACATGTATAATCTAGAAGACTCCATGGTTGAACTTAATTCATGACTAAGGGCCTCTTTGATTCATAGGATTGCAGAAACACAGGAATAGGAAAAAAGTAGGATTGGAATGGCATGTTCATTGGATCCCTATAGGATTTGAGTTTGTTTGATTGTGTCACATGAAAAATAAATGATTTCTTTCAAGAGGTTGGAGTGCATGTTAGAATTTCTGTGAAACGTAGTACAAATGAATCCTTAGGAAAATATTCTACATGATTCAATCCTACGAATCAAACGACCAACGTAGGAAAAATTCCTAAGGATTCTAATCCTTCAAAGATCCTATGAAAATCCTTTGAATCAAACACACACTAACTTTGCCACAACTAAGCTTAGGCAAAGTTATTTGTTCTTCAAAATGACAGAAACAAGTTGGCAAGCCTAAGGGAATCTTGCCACATTTTGTGTGTGTATGTCATGTGGGGCCTTAGTGTGGCTTGCCTAAGGTGTGGCTTGAATCAAACACTCGCCTAAGTTAATCAAACTTTCCTAACCTTACATTCCACCAGATTTTGCCACATGTTAGAATCCTGAAAGCTCCACATGTAGAAGCATAATGCACAAACCACCAGAATCTCATGCGTGCAATGCACGTGTACCTTACTAGTAATAGTTGGTAGTAGTAAGAAACAAATTCCAGTTTTGGCACGAGCTCGTACCGCGGGAGCACCACAAGGCCTCCCGCAGGAGTTACATTTCCCTCTCGGGGCCCACGAGACCGAACTTCAGTGGCTTAGTGGTAGGAACAAGAAACGTGATGGTCACTGTGGTTCAACTTCCATGGACAAGCTGTCATGTCTGCTGACACATGTATATCAAAACTAGAGTGTTTATATTTCAAGCACGTGAACAAGTATTATTCTACTACTTTGGATCCATTGCAACGCACAGGCCAACACATTGGTAGTAGTAGTGTCCATCTCTATCTCTAGAGGCCTTCCCTCGTTCATCCTTTTCTCTCACAAGATAAACTACTCATACAAATGCCTTGATGTTCCGTGGAACGCACGAGGATGTTTCCTTGGGGGTCTCTCCAGCGCGGCGTGGCCGTAGTTGCAAGTTGACGCCCCTTGAGATGCCGATGTTGAGGGGCACTCGGATTTACTCCGATGAGCAGGTAAGATGAATTTGATCACGTAGTGAATGCATTCTAAAGACTACTTCCGTTTCCATTTCCTAATTCTCCCCCTGCCCACTGTTTCACAGGTTAGGCTCGGTGCAAGTGGAGATTGGCTTGCATATGTACGGGAGGGTACCAACATCAATTTGCACAACATTTACAACGGTGGAACTGTTCCTGTAGAACCTTTGTCCAACATTGGGATCAGCCATGCAACGGGCCACCGCATGAATTGGTACGATGGAACCATGGTGAGATTGAATAAGATAGCACGAACCTTGCACATGGCGGTCAAAGGCGGACCATGCTGTCTGTGGCCGATTTGTTGCCGTACGAGTAGGAAGACGCTGTGCTCCTTTCTAACCGCATCTGCGCGGTGACAAACCAGGGGACTTATTTTGTATGGGACACATCCTACGATATACTCCCTCTCTCCTAGTTTATTTGTTTTGAATCTTTTCATTTTATAAGTTTCAAATTCAAATTTAGAGCTCCCCATCACATGTTGAGATTACAATGTCCATTCAATCGTTGCGTGCATGTATAGTAAAGAAACAATTCTCGAGTTTGGCACTAGTTCGTGCTGCGGGAGCACCACAAGCCCTGGCGCTGGAGTTACATTTCCCTCTCAGGGCCGTCGGGACTGAGCTTCAGCGCCTTACTACACCTACCTTTGAGTCAATAACATGTGGACCCGATAGGTGACTGGTCCACATGTAATGCTCCCGTAGGCAGAGGGGCAGTGGGGCCAAGAGGGGTGAGCCGCAGGTCGGGGGACGTGTGTTGGGGAACGTAGTAGAATTTTAGAATTTTCTATGCATCACCAAGATCAATCTATGGAGTCATCCAGCAACGAGGGAGAGAGGAGTGCATCTACATACCCTTGTAGATCGCGCGCGGAAGCGTTCAAGAGAACGGGGTTGATGGAGTCGTACTAGTTGTGATCCAAATCACCGATGACCAAGTGCCGAACTGACAGCACCTCCGCGTTCAACACACGTACAGTTGGGAAGACGGCTCCTCCAACTTGATCCAACAAGGGGGAAGGAGAGGTTGATGAAGATCCAGCAGCACGACGGCGTGGTGGTGGAAGCAACGGTGATCTCGGCAGGGCTTCGCCAAGCGCAGGGAGACGGAGGAGTGTCACGGGAGGGAGAGGGAGAGGCCAGGGGCTTGGGTGCGGCTGCCCTCCCTCCCCCCACTATATATAGGGTCCCTAGGGGGGCGGCGGCCCTAGGAGATCCAATCTCCTAGGGGGGCGGCCGCCAAGGGGGTGGCTTGCCCCCCAAGGCAAGGGTGGCGCCCCCCGCCCCTAGGGTTTCCATCCCTAGGCGCAGGGGGAGACCCAAGGGGGCGCACCAGCCCACTAGGGGCTGGTTCCCCTCCCACTTCAGCCCATGGGGCCCTCCGGAATAGGTGGCCCTACCCGGTGGACCCCCGGGACCCTTCCGGTGGTCCCGGTACAATACCGATTACCCCTGAAACTTTCCCGATGGCCGAAACTTGACTTGCTCGTGACCATTCCGAAACTCCTCATGACGTCTGAGATCTCATCCGGGACTCCGAACAACTTTTGAGTTACCGTATACTAATATCTCAACAACCCTAGCATCACTGAACCTTAAGTGTGTAGACCCTACGGGTTTGGGAGACATGCAGACATGGCCGAGACGACTCTCCGGTCAATAACCAACAACGGGATCTGGATACCCATGTTGGCTCCCACATGCTCCTCGATGATCTCATCGGATGAACCACGATGTCGAGGATTTAATCAATCCGTATACAATTCCCTTTGTCAATCGGTACGTTACTTGCCCGAGACTCGATCGTCGGTATCCCAATACCTCGTTCAATCTCGTTACTTGCAAGTCACTTTACTTGTACCGTAATGCATGATCCCGTGATCAACCACTTGGTCACATTGAGCTCATTATGATGATGCATTACGGAGTGGGCCCGGAGATACCTCTCCGTCATGCGGAGTGACAAATCCCAGTCTCGATTCGTGCCAACCCAACAGACACTTTCGGAGATACCTGTAGTGTACCTTTATAGTCACCTAGTTACGTTGTGACGTTTGGCACATCCAAAGCACTCCTACGGTATCCGGGAGTTGCACAATCTCATGGTCTAAGGAATGATACTTGACATTCGGAAAAGCTACAGCAAACAAACTACACGATCTTTGAGCTATGCTTAGGATTGGGTCTTGTCCATCACATCATTCTCCTAATGATGTGATCCCGTTATAATTGACATCCAATGTCCATAGTCAGGAAACCATGACTATCTTTCGATCAACGAGCTAGTCAACTAGAGGCTCACTAGGGACGTGTTGTGGTCTATGTATTCATACATGTATCATGATTTCCGGATAACACAATTATAGCATGAATAATAGGCAATTATCATGAACAAAGAAATATAATAATAACCATTTTATTATTGCCTCTAGGGCATATTTCCAACAGTCTCCCACTTGCACTAGAGTCAATAGTCTAGTTACATTGTGATGAATCGAACACCCATGCAGTTCTGGTGTTGATCATGTTTTGCTCTAGGGAGAGGTTTAGTCAACGGATCTGCCACATTCAGGTCCGTATGTACTGTACAAATCTCTATGTCTCCATTTTGAACACTTTCACGAATGGAGTTGATGCGACGCTTGATATGCCTGGTCTTCCTATGAAACCTAGGCTCCTTGGCAACTGCACCAGCTTACTGCCCCACCATTCAAAATATACACGTATCCGGTTTGTGACTTAGAGTCATCCAGATCTATGTCGAAGCTAGCATTGACGTAACCCTTTACGATGAGCTCTTCGTCACCTCCATAAACGAGAAACATATCCTTAGTCCTTTTTAGGTATTTCAGGATATTCTTGACCACTGTCCAGTGTTCCATGCCGGGATTACTTTGGTACCTTCCTACCAAACTTACGGCAAGGTTTACATCAGGTCTGGTACACAGCATAGCATACATGATAGACCCTATGGCCGAGGAATAGGGGACGACACTCATCTTTTCTCTATCTTCTGCCGTGGTCGGGCATTGAGCCGTGCTCAATCTCGTACCTTGCAATACAGGCAAGAACCCCTTCTTTGACTGATCCATTTTGAACTTCTTCAATATCTTGTCAAGGTACGTACTCTGTGAAAGACCAATGAGGCGTCTCGATCTATCTCTATAGATCTTGATGCCTAATATATAAGCAGCTTCTCCAAGATCCTTCATTGAAAAACACTTGTTCAAGTAGGCCTTTATGCTTTCCAAGAATTCTATATCATTTCCCATCAACAGTATGTCATCCACATACAATATGAGAAATGCTACAGAGCTCCCACTCACTTTCTTGTAAATGCAGGCTTCTCCATAAGTCTGCGTAAACCCAAACGCTTTGATCATCTCATCAAAATGAATGTTCCAACTCCGAGATGCTTGCACCAGCCCATAAATCGAGCGTTGGAGCTTGCACACCTTGTCAGCATTCTTAGGATCGACAAAACCTTCTGGCTGCATCATATACAATTCTTCCTTAAGGAGAATGCCGTTTTGACGTCCATTTGCCATATCTCATAATCATAGAATGCGGCAATTGCTAACATGATTCGAACGGACTTCAGCTTCGCTACGGGTGAGAAAGTCTCATCGTAGTCAACCCCTTGAACTTGTCGATAACCCTTAGCGACAAGCCGAGCTTTATATATGGTCACATTACCATCCGCGTCTGTATTCTTCTTAAAGATCCATTTATTTTCTATGGCTCGCCGTTCAACGGGCAAGTCAGTCAAAGTCCATACTTCGTTTTCATACATGGATCCTATCTAGGATTTCATGGCTTCTAGCCATTTGTCGGAATCCGGGTCCGCCATCGCTTCTTCATAGTTCGATGGTTCACCGTTGTCTAACAACATGATTTCCAAGATAGGGTTGCCGTACCACTCTGGTGCGGAACGTGTCCTCGTGGACCTACGAAGTTCAGTAGCAACTTGATCTGAAGTTTCATGATCATCATCATCAACTTCCTATCTAGTCGGTGCTAGCACCTCAGGAACATTTTCTTGAGCCACATCACTTACCGGTTCAAGAGGTAATACTTCATCAAGTTCTACTTTCCTCCCACTTATTTCTTTCGAGAGAAACTCTTTCTCTAGAAAGGACCCATTCTTGGCAACAAAGATCTTGCCTTCGGATCTGAGGTAGAAGGTATACCCAATAGTTTCTTTAGGGTATCCTATGAAGACGCATTTTTCCGATTTGGGTTCGAGCTTTTCAGGTTGAAGTTTCTTGACATAAGCATCGCATCCCCAAACTTTTAGAAATGACAACTTAGGTTTCTTCCCAAACCATAATTCATACGGTGTCATCTCAACAGATTTCGATGGAGCCCTATTTAAAGTGAATGCGGCAGTCTCTAAAGCATAGCCCCATAATGACAACGGTAGATCGGTAAGAGACATCATAGATCGTACCATATCCAATAGAGTGCGATTACGACGTTCGGACACACCATTACACTGAGGTGTTCCAGGCGGCGTGAGTTGTGAAACTATTCCACATTTTCTTAAGTGTGTGCCAAATTCGTGACCCAAGTATTCTCCCCCACGATCTGATCGCAAGAACTTGATTTTCCTGTCACGTTGATTCTCAACCTCACTCTGAAATTCCTTGAACTTTTCAAAGGTCTCAGACTTGTGTTTCATCAAGTAGACATATCCATATCTACTCAAGTCATTAGTGAGGGTGAGAACATAACGATAGTCACCGTGAGCCTCAACACTCATTGGACCGCACGCATCAGTATGTATGATTTCCAATAAGTTGGTTGCTCGCTCCATTGTTCCTGAGAACGGAGTCTTGGTCATTTTACCCATGAGGCATGGTTCGTACGTGTCAAATGATTTGTAATCAAGAGACTCCAAAAGTCCATCTGCATGGAGCTTCTTCATGCGTTTGACACCTATGTGACCAAGGCGGCAGTGCCACAAGTATGTGGGACTATCATTATCAACCTTACATCATTTGGTATTCACACTATGAATATGTGTAACATTATGCTCGAGATTCATTAAGAATAAACCATTCACCATCGGAGCATGACCATAGAACATATCTCTCATATAAATAGAACAACCATTATTCTCGGATTTAAATGAGTAGCCATCTCGAATTAAACGAGATCCTGATACAATGTTCATGCTCAAAGCTGGCACTAAATAACAATTATTGAGGTTTAAAACTAATCCCATAGGTAAATGTAGAGGCAGCGTGCCGACGGCGATCACATCAACCTTGGAACCATTCTCAACGCGCATTGTCACCTCGTCCTTCGCCAGTCTCCGTTTATTCCGCAGCTCCTGCTTTGAGTTACAGATGTGAGCAACCGCACCGGTATCAAATACCTAGGAGCTACTACGAGTACTGGTAAGGTACACATCAATTACATGTATATCACATATACCTTTGGTGTTGCTGGCCTTCTTGTTCGCTAAGTATTTGGGGCAGTTCCGCTTCCAGTGACCACTTCCCTTGCAATAAAAACACTCAGTCTCGGGCTTGGGTCCATTCTTTGGCGTCTTCCCGGCAGCTTGCTTACCGGGCGCGGCAACTCCTTTGCCGTCCTTCTTGAATTCTTCTTACCCTTGCCTTTCTTGAACTTAGTGGTTTTATTGACCATCAACACTTGATGTTCCTTTTTGATTTCCACCTCTGCTGATTTCAGCATTGAATACACCTCAGGAATGGTCTTTTCCATCCCCTGCATATTGAAGTTCATCACAAAGCTCTTGTAGCTCGGTGGAAGCGACTGAAGGATTCTGTCAATGACCGCGTCATCCGGGAGATTAACTCCCAGCTGAGTCAAGCGGTTATGCAACCCAGACATTTTGAGTATGTGCTCACTGACAGAACTATTTTCCTCCATCTTACAGCTAAAGAACTTGTCGGAGACTTCATATCTCTCGACCCGGGCATGAGCTTGGAAAACCATTTTCAGCTCTTCGAACATCTCATATGCTCCGTGTCTCTCAAAACGCTTTTGGAGCCCCGGTTCTAAGCTGTAAAGCATGCCATACTGAACGAGGGAGTAATCATCAGCATGTGACTACCAAGCGTTCATAACGTCTTGGTTCTCTGGGATGGGTGCGTCACCTAGCGGTGCTTCTAGGACATAATCTTTCTTGGCAGCTATGAGGATGATCCTCAGGTTCCGGACCCAGTCCGTATAGTTGCTGCCATCATCTTTCAGCTTGGTTTTCTCTAGGCACGCGTTGAAGTTGAGGACAACGTGGGCCATTTGATCTACAAGACATATTGTAAAGATTTTAGACTAAGTTCATGATAATTAAGTTCATCTAATCAAATTACTTAATGAAATCCCACTCAGATAGACATCCCTCCCGTCATCTAAGTGAAACATGATCCGAGTTAACTAGGCCGTGTCCGATCATCACGTGAGACGGACTAGTCAACATCGGTGAACATCTTCATGTTGATCGTATCTTCTATACGACTCATGCTCGACCTTTCGGTCTTCCGTGTTTCGAGGCCATGTCTGTACATGCTAGGCTTGTCAAGTCAACCTAAGTGTATTGCGTGTGTAAATCTGGCTTACACCCGTTGTATTCGAACGTTAGAATCTATCACACCCGATCATCACGTGGTGCTTCGAAACAACGAACCTTCCCAACGGTGCACAGTTAGGGGGAACACTTTCTTCAAATTATTACGAGGGATCATCTTATTTAAGCTACCGTCGTTCTAAGCAAATAAGATGTAAAACATCATAAACATCACATGCAATCAAATAGTGACATGATATGGCCAATATCATTTGCTCCTTTTGATCTCCATCTTCGGGGCTCCATGATCATCGTTGTCACTGGCATGACACCATGATCTCCATCATCGTGTCTTCTTGAAGTTGTCTCATCATCTATTACTTCTACTACTATGGCTAACGCTTTAGCGATAAAGTAAAGTAATTACATGACGTTTATGTTGACACGCAGGTCATAAATAAATAAAGACAACTCCTATGGCTCCTGCCGGTTGTCATACTCATCGACATGCAAGTCGTGAATCCTATTTCAAGAACATGATCATCTCATACATCACATATATCATTCATCACATCCTTTGGCCATATCACATCACAAAACACTTGCTGCAAAAACAAGTTAGACGTCCTCTAATTGTTGTTGCAAGTTTTTACGTGGCTGCTATAGGTTTCTAGCAAGAACGTTTCTTACCTACGCCAAAACCACAACGTGAATTGCCAATTTCTATTTACCCTTCATAAGGACCCTGTTCATCGAATCCGATCCGACTAAAGTGGGAGAGACAGACACCCGCCAGCCACCTTATGCAACTAGTGCATGTCAGTCGGTGGAACCAGTCTCACGTAAGCATACGTGTAAGGTCGGTCCGGGCCGCTTCATCCCACAATGCCGCTGAATCAAGATAAGACTAGTAACGGCAAGATAATTGACAATATCGACGCCCACAACTGCTTTGTGTTCTACTCGTGCATAGAAACTACGCATAGACCTAGCTCATGATGCCACTGTTGGGGAACGTAGCAGAATTTTAAAATTTTCTACGCATCACCAAGATCAATCTATGGAGTCATCCAGCAATGAGGGAGAGAGGAGTGCATCTACATACCCTTGTAGATCACGCGCGGAAGCGTTCAAGAGAACATGGTTGATGGAGTCGTACTCGTCGTGATCCAAATCACCGATGACCAAGTGCCGAACGGACAACACCTCCGCATTCAACACACGTACGGTTGGGAAGATGTCTCCTCCAACTTGATATTGCAAGGGGGAAGGAGGGTTGATGAAGATCCAGCAGCACGACGACGTGGTGGTGGAAGCAACGGTGATCTCGGGAGGGCTTCGCCAAGCGCAGGGAGACGGAGGAGTGTCACGGGAGGGAGAGGGAGAGGCCAGGGGCTTGGGTGCGGCTGCCATCCCCCCCCACTATATATAGGGTCCCTAGGGGGAGGGCGCCGGCCCTAGGAGATCTAATCTCCTAGGGGGGCGGCGGCCAAGGGGTGGCTTGCCCCCCAAGGCAAGGGTGGCGCCCCCCACCCCTAGGGTTTCCAACCCTAGGCGCAGGGGGAGACCCAAGGGGGGCGCACCAGCCCACTAGGGGCTGGTTCCCCTCCCACTTCAGCCCATGGGGCCCTCCGGGATAGGTGGCCCTACCCGGTGGACCCCCGGGACCCTTCCGGTGGTCCCGGTACAATACCGATAACCCCCAAAACTTTCCCGATGGCCGAAACTTGACTTCCTATATATAAATCTTCACCTCCGGACCATTCCGGAACTCTTCGTGATGTCCGGGATCTCATTCAGGACTCCGAACAACTTTTGGGTTACCATATACTAATATCTCAACAACCCTAGCGTCACCGAACCTTAAGTGTGTAGACCCTACGGGTTCGGGAGACATGCAGACATGACCGAGACGACCCTCCAGCCAATAACCAACAGCGGGATCTAGATACCCATGTTGGCTCCCACATGTTCCTCGATGATCTCATCGGATGAACCACGATGTCGAGGATTCAATCAATCTGTATACAATTCCCTTTGTCAATCGGTACGTTACTTGCCCGAGACTCGATCGTCGGTATCCCAATACCTTGTTCAGTCTCGTTACCGGCAAGTCACTTTACTCGTACCATAATGCATGATCCCGTGATCAACCACTTGGTCACATTGAGCTCATTATGATGATGCATTACCGAGTGGGCCCAGAGATACCTCTCCGTCATTCGGAGTGAAAAATCCCAGTCTCGATTCGTGCCAACCCAACAAACACTTTCGAAGATACCTGTAGTGTACCTTTATAGTCACCCAGTTACGTTGTAATGTTTGGCACACCCAAAGCACTCCTACGGTATCTGGGAGTTGCACAATCTCATGGTCTAAGGAATGATACTTGACATTCGGAAAAGCTACAGCAAACAAACTACACGATCTTTGAGCTATGCTTAGGATTGGGTCTTGTCCATCACATCATTCTCCTAATGATGTGATCTCGTTATCAATGACATCCAATGTCCATAGTCAGGAAACCATGACTATCTTTTGATCAACGAGCTAGTCAACTAGAGGCTCACTAGGGACGTGTTGTGGTCTATGTATTCACACATGCACTACAATTTCCGGATAACACAATTATAGCATGAATAATAGACAATTATCATGAATAAGGAAATATAATAATAACCATTTTATTATTGCCTCTAGGGCATATTTCCAACAACGTGTGGTTTCATGTGTTCGAGCGGCGTCGTGGGAATCGCGGGTGGCTGTGGTAGAAACTTGATGCTCGCCGCATTTTAGGTGGCCCACATGTCATGCACACAAAGGCAGAGGGGCGGTGCGGCCGAGAGGGGTGAGGCGCACGTCGAGGGGCGTGGTGCCGTGGGTTGAAGAGGCGTCGTGGGAATCGCGAGATGAAACATGATGGTCGTCGTAGTTGAACTTCCATGGACAAGCTGTCATGTCTATGGACACATGCACTGCATACCAATCACTGGAAGGACTAGCAAAGAAAGCTATATATGCGGATAAATAGTTCCTTATTGTCAAGTGGACCCACGCTACTACTCTGTTCCAAAGACATGCACACCATCGAAATAGTCCATCTATATCAATATACACCGAGAGGGAATAATTTTTTTTACAAGAGAGGAAATAGTTTATCCATCCATAATGCCCTCCTGCTGGTGCAGCCTTTTCTTCTTCTTCTTCTTCTTCTTCTTCTTCTTCTTCTTCTTCTTCTTCTTCTTCTTCTTCTTCTTCTTCTTCTTCTTCTTCTTCTTCTTCTTCTTCTTCTTCTTCTTCTTCTTCTTCTTCTTCTTCTTCTTCTTCTTCTTCTTCTTCTTCTTCTTCTTCTTCTTCTTCTTCTTCTTCTTCTTCTTCTTCTTCTTCTTCTTCTTCTTCTTCTTCTTCTTCTTCTTCTTCTTCTTCTTCTTCTTCTTCTTCTTCTTCTTCTTCTCATTCTTTGTGGGAGACGGCTTCGCAACAAGCTCTTTGGACCTTGAAGCTATCTCGAAACTCGCACGGGCATCGAGGGCAGCATATTTTATCTGCTCGTACGTTAAGGGATAATTCTCCCATCCAGACGACCTTAATGCCACCGTCTCGTCACCCTTCTGAAGATTTGTACCGAGCACAAAATTTGCTACGTCGAATAGGGATGGTGTCTGTTTATCACAAAATTCTACAGGAATTTTGATTCTAGTTTGTAGGTCAGTGATGCTATTCAAATCAAGCTTGTACGACTCCAGCTTCTGTTTGTCCCCTTCGATGGCTGCCCCACAAAAGTATACGTCCTCCCGAGACAATAAATCGTGACGCTCACCTGGTATGGAGGGCGAGTGTATGATGTGGTACACCAAAACATAATCTTCGAAGCACATCTAAAGGACGGCGGCGCGCTAGATCTTCCCAGGGGCACACTCTGTGTACTCTGCGTCGAGACCGATGACCCTCGTCTCTACCTTTTCGAGGAAGTTGGATACATTGTTGATCCACTGCCGAACAACCCTTGGGTGGACGGTGACGGTGGCAACTATGTGCATCGAGCCTTCCACGAGGACATGTTGGACGCTAAAAACCTGCATCTCGATCTCTATCGCCATTTGGAACCGCTGGAACGGAGGGCTATGGTTTGGAGAATTAGGATTAGATGGCTAGTCTAACTGAAGTAGTAGATGATTATTTAAAGAGGTTAAAATAATGTGAACGCAGTGGGGTTTGGATGCAAATGAAGACGAAGGGGAGGTGAAGAAGCCGAGGAGAATTGGTTCCCGATGGAGAAGTAAATGGGAGAAGTGGCGTGCAGGAAGTTGATTAGACAGCTAGGTAGACTAAACGAAAAGGCTATGCGGGTAGACTGATGAGTCGTACCTGTTCGTGTACGTGCCCATCCTGGGACCTATGCAAATAGATAAAAAAATGTGTCGTAGTTTTTTTTGAGCGCGTGAGTGGGAGACACAACATTCTCTGGTTAAGAAATACTCCCTCCGTTTAGGTGAGTATAAGTCACCTTATGAAAATCAGGTTTTCCCAAAACCTTTAGGCGTGGAGCATTAACTTCCTGCTCGATCCCCTCCCAGCCTCGTTAGCCAGCGTTCTCTTCCTCTGCTGGCGCGTTCTACCTTTCCATTTTTCCTCTTCTCAAGTGTGTAACGATCTACATGCCGTCCTTGATGCACCAGAATGACCACTTCATGCATCGCGACAGAGCGTTGATTGGGCATGCACAAGAATTTGGTTCTGCTCGCAATATGGATGATACCTGGACGATGAAGTGAACAGGCATGCTAGCATGGGAGACCTATTTACGCTATACAATACTGGAGTACTCATGTACCTACTGGTAGTAGTAGTAGTAGTAGTACAACTGTGGTACACTTGATGGTCAAAATACTATTCATCCGGTCCTCACAGTGAAGTGACAACACCCTGCGCTTGACACTAGTCCAGGCGGTGTGTTCGGGTTACCAAAGTCAGCCTCACCCTGTGCACAGTGCAGTCTGTCACCGCCGCTGTATAGCACATTGGCACCTCGCCTCGTCTCCCTCTCCGCTCCCATAGCACCACTCCCTCTCCATCTCCTTCTTCGTCTCCATCTCACTGTGCCCCCATGTACCGTCGCCTCACTCGCCTCCCCCAGTACCACTATTCCCTCGCTTGCCGCTCCAGCACCGACATCCTTCTCCCCCGTAAATCAAGCCCCCTTCCAAACTCCACCATGGCCGAACGCGAACCACGCAACATCCATATGAGCCGCGATTGGAGCAATCTCCCTAGTGACATCCTCGACCTCTGTTGTTCGTGTATGGATATGTTGAGCGCCCTGCGGCTGGCTGCATGCTCGAGGGACATGCACATGGCCATCGTCGAAGCGAGGCCTAAGATTTTCAAGACACCCTGCTTGCTGCTATCTGGTCTTGCGAGATTGGCTCACCATGATACGGAGGCGTGCATGATGCCCCTCGACTTCAATCCGATCTCCATTAGCCGAAACTTCTTTGCAGGTATGTAGTGGGTCGCCGTACATCATTTCCCTCGACATCGATCCGATCACCATCGCCCAAAACTTCTTGGCAGGTATGTACTGGGTCGGCATGGACTCCCACTAGATGGCTGCCTTCAGAGAAGACGGTAAAAAGTTGCTGCTCGTGAACTTCCAGACCTCCCATGAGATTATCCTTCCTCCGTTGGATTATAGAGTATTACCATCGCGGTCCAAGTTATCTAGATTACTATGTCAGTTGGACGGACCTTGTTTTGAAGAAGATTGTAATCCGCCAAGTGCCCACACGAGATGCGAATTACGCAGACTTCAAGCTAATTGCCTTGTTCGACCGCGAACTCGCCTATCTTTACGCCGATGCCTTCTTTAGCTGGAGACAACTCGGCTCGTAGTGGATCATCGTCAAAGCTGATACACACTTCTGTGATGCTATTGAACACAATGGCATCATCTATGCGATCGACAAAGCAGATGGCACCACGTATTGCTGGGACGGCGCGTGTAAGTTGTTTCCTCTCATGTTAATGATGACGCCATGACACTGTTTGAACTTTTTGTGATGATTGGCATATCTCTATTTGAGCAGAATTTGAGTAGAACTATGGCAATGTGTTAGAGACGCCGTAAATCAGCTATATTTGGAATGAGTTAATTCATGCGATTGTGACCATGTCATTATAGCCAATTTGTACCCTGAATAATCAAACGGTTAGGAATATATGGATATTATCCTTATTCTATAGTAATCTATATACTACTACTAAATATGAGTGTGTATCATTGGCCATGTTAGTTTCCTCCTTTTCATGATGTAGAAACATGCACCACACTGTTGGTTTCATCTAACCATACATTAGGGAAGTAAATGTGCATATGGAGAACTCTATATTTGGAAGTAGTGAAATCCTGCAATGCTTACCATGTGTACATACCTATATTCGCCCTTCAACAATCAATGGCTAGAATAATATCCTCACAAAATTTTTGCCCACAAAACACGAGTATATAACAATGCATGGTCTGTTAGTTACCTTGAAGAATTTGTTTGTGAGGACAGAACATGATTACATAACATGCATGACATGGTAGTTTCCTATGAAGAATCGATTGCGAGATAACATGAGTATAACCATGGATGGCACTTCTATATTTTCGAACCCAGTATACATTTCCCTGTATTTTCCTCCCAGTTCCAACAGGGACATATCAATGCTGTTTCTTGCATTATCCTACTCTGAACAATGCTGATCTTACATTAACAATGCTTGTCCTTTTTGATATGATGCAGTGTCCCTATAGTTACTGCCCTTTGTAATCACACCACCTTTGCCAAAAACAGGAAAGCACAACTAGTTCCTCGCTCGATCAGACGACGACAAAAGACTGATGATCATTCGGACACATGAGCCGGAAACATTATATTGCAAAAAACCCACTGTATACAAGCACCATGTAATACGTGAGTATCCGGACAGTGGCTGTTACGTCTATGAGCAGGATACCATCTTGTTGGGGCCTTTAGGATTTTTTTTAGTTGGAGGCGGGTAAACAACCTTGGTTCACACTCTCTGTTTCTCGGACTCAATTATCCGATTAACCAGGAGATCATCGTTGGTAAGGACCTTGATGGCAGAGAGGCTCTATTTGCTATGGAAAACTGTGTCTACACGGCAAGCCCTAGGAGTTTGGGAGCAAACTCCCCTGATTGTCAACGATACAACCTACAGCAAAAAGAAGGTGAGAATGATAAAGGCATCCGGATTAACTTTGATCCTTGGATGTCTCAATTACGACAGGCAGTGATGTGGTTCGAGCCTTCAGGTTGATAGGTAATTGGGCTATTGCATCGAAAGGGTGGAGTACTGGTGTCTCCGGATCACTGGTCGCTGAAGTGGGGCTGCAAATTATGATGGTGTTGGATCATCTCTTCGAATGACTTTGTTGTCTTTGCTGCTGGTTCTGGATGGGTAGTTCTTTCTTTTGTTATGCATATTCCTTGTCATTTGGTCATCCTTGTCTATGTCACTCTTACTATGTAATAGTTGCTTCTGTTTAGAATGTCATTCTCGTCTGGATCACGAGAGTCTGAGCGCTGCAGATGGGTGCGTTTTGATGGTGTAGCAAGACTTCTTATGAACTATCATGTCTTGCTGTTTATGTCAGTAGTAGTCACTAGTCAGTGTTTTAATGTTGTATATATCATTGTTTTGAACTGTTTATTGTCTCGAACTACTGGTGGGGTAAATGAGGGCATCACCATTCTCCAGTGTTCAGAGTATATCTCCTTTTTTCAAGTTATATATTTTGAGCTCAGTGTCTTTTCGATGATGTACACTTGTTTGGGCCAGTGAGGTGTCGTTGAATATGGGCCGAGTAGTAACGCAATGCCAAACAGGTCAATTATGACTCTCAGGCTGGGCTCTCAAAAGATCCTGAAAAAAAGGCCGGGCTCTCCAAAAAAGAATGAATAAGGACTCTTAGGCCGACATGTGGGCGCCACCGGTGTTTTTGTGCACTTGCGCGCCGAGGGCATATTGGCGCGTGCTCAAAATTCATGCTACCTTTTCATCCACAGTCTCCCGCCCCGCCCCCACCTCTGGAATCTCGATTCCTACTCCAGTTCCCCCAAATCCCCCTCCTGTACTCCCTGTACTCAAGCGCACTATCATGTCGCCGGTCAACGTGGATCTCCGAGCCGGAGATCCTGAGGTCCGTCCTGCCTTCGGTCGCTGCGTGCTGTCGCTCAACAGTGGCATGGTGGCGCTTGGGGACCAGTTTGCCGGCAAAGTGCCATCAACGGCGACCGGCCTCCCGTCTCGTCGGATGACCTTATCAAAGCTCTTAGCATTGCGCACGGCATCCAAATAAGTGACTTGCTCGTCGAAGTCTGTCCGCCACCGGCTAATTTCTTCGTCACGTTCCGGACAACTTTCGACTGCAGTCGTGTGTTCGAATCTTCCCAGCGTTTGTTTTGCGATGGCGCGCTGGTGAGCTTTGATCGGTGGCACCCAGGATGGGGCTCGGTGCCCTCTGAGCTTGAGTTTTTAACAAAGCTTACCTTCCACGGCATGCCTCGACGTGCTTGGAACAGCGAGTCCATGAACGAGCTTATCAACGACCTTGGAGGTGAGCTCGTAAGTATGTTTGTTCCTCCAGACAGCTGGGCTCTAACGGTTATGGCATGGATGAAGAAGCAGTCCACCATACCGAAGGTGATTGGTGTTGAGATACCGGTGCAGGAACTGGGGTTGTACTATTCGTCGCCACCAAGGCCGCCGCGGACCACGTTAGGGATGTACCTGTATCGAGTGTTCGTGCATGTCGAAGAAGTGGTCAATCCATCAATCGAAGTCCTGCCGCCGCCGCTGGTGCCAGGGTCCGTCGACGACGTCCATTACTGGAGTCAACGTCAGACTTTCCCCGTGTTGCTCGGAACGATGGATGGCACAGGGCCTACTCCATCGTGCAGCGGAGGCCACTGCTTCTTTGGGAGAAGAGGCAGGGCTGGCTGCCTGGATGTGCTCTAATTTGAGGTAACAACTGAATCTTGTCAGATACTAGTTAAATCCGAGCTATGGGTGTGAAGCACTGATATGCCAGTACATTTGATTGTGACATGTTCTAATTTTGTACCTAAACTTTTTTTAGAAAGGGTTGTACGTCAACTTAATGTGCTAGGAGAACTTATTGTGTTGTCTGTCTATTTTCTTTGCACAACATTCAAGATATTTCCCCGTCATTGATAAAGATGATGAACCGTTATGTATGACTTCGTTGGTTTCAACATAGCCCTTCCCGTAGCGATCCACTGCTTCCATCCTGATTGTGCCGCCTGCGTGAAATTTTTGAATGCAAGTTCAGTGTGTTATGATGTTCTATATGATTGTGTCAACTATATAAGTTTTTACCAAGCATCAGCAATGCATATGGCTGAAAGATGTATTTATGAGCATCGGCCGATGGGTCTCTCTCTCTATCTCTCTCTCTCCCTCCCTCTCTCTCTCTCTCACACACAAACACACACAAGCGCACGCACACGCACAAGTGGGACCCGTTGAATTATTTATTTGCTCGTGACAGCTTTTAATTAGGTTCCACTCTAATCTAACTTTTTATTTAAGTTATTAATTGAGCTTAGTGAGTTTAAAAAGTTGTACAGAAGCCTTGTTTGGGCCTTTCCGTCGTCGCTGAATGTGGGCTGAGTAACCATGTTAGGTTGTACTATACTACACAGGCCTTTTTTCGCTATTTTTTCTTAAATAATACATTTTTTTATTAATTTTCATAAATATTAAGCTGGGTAATTTCTTTTCAAAAATAATACACCATCCGCCCGCTGCAGGCCGACTGGGCCTAGTCGGCCCATAGCAGGCCGATTGGATTCCAGTCGGCCTACAGCTGGCCGACTAGCCCCTGCCGGCCCACTGTGGGCCGACTGGAGCTAATTGGCTCGCTGTGGGCTAATTGTTTTTGCAAAAGTGTTAATCATGTATTTAAAAAATATGTATATTGTGACCTCCTCCGCTCGCTGTGGGCCCACTGTTGACTAAAAAATATGTTTTAAAAAGTTTTAATCATGTATTTAAAAATTGTTAAATGTGTGTATAAAAAATGTTCCTTATCTATACAAATTTTTTAATGTGTGTATAAAAAATAGCTTTTTTTCAACATCAGCAATGCAACTGGCCCGACAGTTGTACACAATATCCGGGTCAACTTGTTATTTTCCGCCCCGCTGGGCTGCAAACTTTCCTAGGAGGTATGCATTAGGCTTAATAAGAAAATGGACTTTAAGAAATAATAAATGGGATGTAATTATAATAACTGGACAGTTACTATGCACCAAACACGTAATTAGTTTGAAAAATATATTGGAAGTTGAAAATTTTAATTTCATTACTTGTTGCGCGCGCAATATTTCGTTGGATTTTAACGTAATACAACTTTATTTTGAAATTATATTTAACCTGACTAGAAATTTCGGATACAAATATTTCGGATCCCATCAAAATGTGGGAATTTTTTTGAATTCTATTTTGAGCGGTTGTTTGAAATTATTAATCATTGTCCTAGCTAGAAGTTGGGCTGTACTTTTAACAAACTATAAATGGGCTGTAGTAAATTCCATTAGAATTAAAAAATGGGCTGTACATTCTTACAAATCGCGAATGGGCTATATGTTCTCTGCCAAAATCTGAGTTGTGGGCCTCCTAAGTTAACGCGTACCAAGGGATTTGTGAACTTAGTCAATATAAACGATTCTAGCTGCAGCGATCGTACGATGTCCATCCAACGACCGTAGTGCTTATTCAACCTCTGGTCTTCTTGCTCCAGCCGCCCAAAGCAGCGCCGGGCGTGTCGCGTGCTCCTGCCTCCCGTGGCCGGCTGTGATGCCGCGGAGGCCTCACCGCCCCGTACTACTCCCACCGCTGGCCAGGCCATCCCTCTACTCACCCACACCCCCTGTTATTCTGCGACGATGGTAGCCTCACACCACAGCCGAACCAGTGAACCCTTGTACTCCTCTCCGCGCGGGCTTCCACTGCTGCATCTTCCCCGGCTCCGCGTCGTCCCCTTCCTAGGCCTCGCCGTCGTCCATACCACCGCCCTGGTGCTCTCGGCGCGGCGTGGTCAACGTGGTCAACGACTGACTTCCATCAGAAGAGTACTGTACATGGAGAGGCTGACAGCTGGGTCCACGACAGCCGCAAGGAAGTGCCTCCTTATTACACGCAAAATAATTATTCCTCCACCTGATAGCGGGGACCCACTAGACGGGCCACCGTATTTCGCGAAAAAATGATTCACCCCCTGACTGCTGGGACCCACGAGCTACATCTTCGCACGCAAGGAAGTGCATCCAAAAAATGATTCGCCCCCTGACTGTTGGGACCCACCAGGACCCCGACTACTGGGACCCACCAGCTACATCTTCGCACGCAAGGAAGTGTATCCGGGCAAAAAAAAAACAAAACGATTCGCCCCCTGACTGCTGGGACCGACCAGCTACATCTTCGCAGGCAAGGAAGTGCCTGACAGTCGGGACCCACCTGGTTGAAGCGTACGTAGCATTGTCATTCTGGTCGCGAACGTGTACGTACATACTGGTCGATGTAGAGGCGCGGACGTGTCGTAGTAGAGGCACACACGTGTCGTAGTAGAGGCGCGCACGTAACATGTACACATAGGTACAACGGCCAGGGTGCAAGAAAGAAAATACGGCCACGTATGTGTACATACGGGCGGGGTCTCAAACGCCTACTCGCGCATACATACAGCGAGGGCTCGTGTACATGGCTGGGTCGGAACGGAGAAACAGCGTCGTCGTCGTGTTCATGGGGAGGCAACGGAATGCGTCGTGTTCATGGGGAGGCAACGGAATGCACCGTCTTCATGGGGAGGCAACGGAATGTGTCGTGTTCATCGGGAGGGCTTGGACGGAACAAGCGATGGAAACGAGGTCTGGCGTACCGCGGAACGGAGGAAATGGCCTTGTATTCGACCGGCCACGTTCGGAACGGGATCCTGTTGATCGGGAGGGGTCTGGCGTACCGCAAAACGGAGGAAACGGACCTCCTACGGTCGAAACAGGGGTCCTGTTGATCGAGAGGGGTGTGGCGTACCACAAAACTGAGGAAACAAACTTGTGTTGGAGCGCTACGGTCCAAACGGAGGTCCTGTTCATCAGCAGGGGTGTGGCGTACCGCAAAACGGGACTCCACGGGATACTGTTCATCTCCACCGTCGACCCCCTCTAGCCTTGCTACGTCTTGAGCTTGCATTGGTTTTCCCCGAAGAGGAAGGGATGATGCAGCAGAGTAGCATAAGTATTTCCCTCAGTTTTTGAGAACCAAGGTATCAATCCAGTAGGAGCCCATGCTCAAGTCCCTCGTACCTGCACAAAGCGATAGCTACTCGCAACCAACGTGATTAGGGGTTGTCAAGCCCTTCATGGTCACTTACGAGAGTGAGATCTGATAGATAGAATATTTTTGGTATTTTTGATATAAAGATGCAAAGTAAAAAGTAAAGGCAAAGTAAATAGCAAAACAATATAAAAGTGATGGAGATTGATATGATGAGAATAGACCCAGGGGCCATAGGTTTCACTAGTGGCTTCTCTCAAGAGCATAAGTATTCTACGATGGGTGAACAAATTACTGTTGAGCAATTGATAGAATTGTGCATAATTATGAGAATATCTAGGCATGATCATGTATATAGGCATCACGTCCGTGACAAGTAGATCGAAACGATTCTGCATCTACTACTATTACTCCACTCATCGACCGCTATCCAGCATGCATCTAGAGTATTAAGTTAAAAACAGAGTAACGCCTTAAGCAAGATGACATGATGTAGAGATATAAATTCATGCAATATGAAATAAACCCCATCTTGTTATCCTCGATGGCAACGATACAATATGTGCCTTACTGCCCCTTCTGTCACTGGGTAAGGACACCACAAGATCGAACCCAAAGCTAAGCACTTCTCCCATGACAAGAACTACCAATCTAGTTGGCCAAACCAAACGGATAATTCGAAGAGACTTGCAAAGATAACCAATCATGCATAAAAGAATTCAGAGAAGATTCAAATATTATTCATAGATAGACTTGATCATAAACCCACAATTCATCAGTCTCAACAAACACACTGCAATAAGAAGATTACATCGAATAGATCTCCACAAGAGAGGGGGAGAACTTTGTATTGAGATTCAAAGAGAGAGAAGAAGCCATCTAGCTACTAACTATGGACCCGAAGGTCTGAGGTAAACTACTCACACTTCATCGGAGGGGCTAGGATGATGTAGAAACCCTCCATGATGATGGCCCTCTTCCGGCGGAGCTCCGGAACAGGCTCCAAGATGGGATCTCGTGGATACAAAAAGTTGTGGCGGTGGAATTAGGTTTTTGGCTCCTGTTCTGATCGTTTGGGGGTACGTGTGTATATATAGGAGGAAGGAGTACGTCGGTGGAGCACCGAGGGGCCCACGAGGCTGGGGCGCACACCCTAGGGGGGGCCCCACCCTCATGACCACCTCTTTTATCCCTTGCAGTAGGGTCCAAGTTTCCTGGACCACGTTCGGTGAGAAAATCACGTTTCCGAAGATTTTATTCCGTTTGGACTCCGTTTGATATTCTGTTTATCCGAAACACTGAAATAGGCTGGGCTGGGCCTCCGGTTAATAGGTTAGTCCCAAAAATAATATAAAAGTGGAAAATAAAGCCCAATATAGTCCAAAATAGTAGATAATATAGCATGGATCAATCAAAAATTATAGATACGTTGGAGACGTATCAGGCATCCCCAAGCTTAATTCCTGCTCGTCCTCGAGTAGATAAATGATAAAAAGAGAATTTTTGATGCGGAGTGCTACTTGGCATAATTTCAATGCAAATCTTCTTAATTGTGGTATGAATATTCAGATTAGAAAGATTCAAGACGAAGGTTTATATTGACATAGAAAATAATAATACTTCAAGCATACTAACTAAGCAATCATGTCTTCTCAAAATAACATGGCCAAAGAAAGCTATCCCTACAAAATCATATAGTCTGGCTATGCTCCATCTTCACCACACAAAATATTTAAATCATGCACAACCCTGATGACAAGCCAAGCAATTGTTTCATACTTTTGATGTTCTCAAACTTTTTCAATCTTCACGCAATACATGAGCGTGAGCCATGGATATAGCACTATAGGTGGAATAGAATGGTGGTTGTGGAGAAGACAAAAAGGAGAATATAGTCTCACATCGACTAGGCGTATCAACGGGCTATGGAGATGCCCATCAATAGATATCAATGTGAGTGAGTAGGTATTTCCATACAACGGATGCACTAGAGCTATAAATGTATGAAAGCTCAACAAAAGAAACTAGTGGGTGTGCATCCAACTTGTTTGCTCGCGAAGACCTAGGGCAATTTTGAGGAAGCCCATCATTGGAATATACAAGCCAAGTTCTATAATGTAAAATTCCCACTAGTATATGAAAGTGACAACATATGAGACTCTCTATATGAAGGACATGGTGCTACTTTGAAGCACAATATATGAGACTTGCTATATCATGGTGCTACTTTGAAGCACAAGTGTGGAAAAAAGGATAGTAGCATTGCCCCTTTTTTGGGCCTTCTTTTTCTTCTTTGGCCTTTCCCCCTTTTTTGGGACAATGCTCTATTGAATGATGATCATTACACTTCTATTTATTTACAACTCAATGATTACAACTCGATACTAAAACAAAGTATGACTCTATATGAATGCTTCCGGCGGTGTACCGGGATATGCAATGAATCACGAGTGACAAGTATGAAAGAATTATGAATGGTGGCTTTGCCACAATTACTATGTCAACTACATGATCATGCTAAGCAATATGACAATGATGGATATTTCATGATGAACTAGATGGTGGAAAGTTGCATGGCAATATATCTCGGAATGGCTATGGAAATGCCATAATAGGTAGGTATGGTGGCTGTTTTGAGGAAGGTATATGGTAGGTGTATGATACCGGCAAAAGTTGCGCGGTATTAGAGGGGCTAGCAAGGGTGGAAGGTTGGGAGTGTGTACAATCCATGGACTCAACATTAGTCATAACGAACTCATATACTTATTGCAAAAATTTAGAAGTTATCAAAGCAAAGTATTATGCGCATGCTCCTAGGGGGATAGATTGGTAGGAAAAGACCATCGCTCGTCCCCGACCGCTACTCATAAGGAAGACAATCAATAAATAAATCATGCTCCGACTTCATCACGTAACGGTTCACCATATGTGCATGCTACGGGAATCACAAACTTCAACACAAGTATTCTTTAAATTCACAACTACTCAACTAGCATGACTATAATATTATCACCTCCATATCTCAAAACAATTATCATGCTTCAATCTTTTCTTAGTATTCAACACAATCAAAAGAAAGTTTCACAAATCTTGAATACCAAGCATATTATTATTAGGCAAATTACCATGCTATTACGAGACTCTCAAAATAATTTAAGTGAATCATGAGAGATCAATAGTAACGAATCCACCACCATGCTCTAAAAGATCTAAGTGAAGCACATAGAGAAAAATTATCTAGCTCAAAATATATAAGTGAAGCACATAGAGCAAAATTATCTAGCTCAAAAGATATAAGTGAAGCACGTAGAGGAAAATTATCTAGCTCAAAAGATATAAGTGAAGCACATAGAGTATTCTATCAAATTTTAATTCATGTATTGCTCTCTCAAAAGGTGTGTACAGAAAATATGATTGTGGCATACAAACAAACAAAGACACAAATAACACAAGACACTCCAAGAAAAACACATATCATGTTGGTGAATAAAAATATAGCTCCAAGTAAATTACCGATGGAAGTGGACGAAAGAGGGGATGCCTTCTGGGGGCATCCCCAAGCTTTGACTTTTTGGTGTCCTTGGATTATCTTGAGGGTGCCATGGGAATCCCCAAGCTTAGGCTCTTGCCACTCCTTGTTCCATGATCCATCAAAAGAATTCACCCAAAACTTGAAAACTTCACAACACAAAACTCAAAATAGAAAATTCGTGAGCTCCGTTAGCGAAAGAAAACAAAAGACCAATTCATGGTACTGTAATGAATTCATTATTTATTTATATTGGTGTTAAACCTACTGTATTTCAACTTCTCTATGGATTATAAACTATTTTACTAGCCATAGATTCATCAAAATAAGCAAACAACACACGAAAAACAGAATCTGTAAAAACAGAACAGTCTTTAGTAATCTGTAGCTAGCGCAAGATCTGGAACCCCAAAAATTCTAAATAAATTGCTGGACGTGAGGAATTTATCTATTAATCATATGCAAAAATAATTAACTAAATATCACTCTCTAAATAAAAATGACAGCAGTTCTCGTGAGCGCTAAAGTTTCTATTTTTTACAGCAAGTTCAACAAGACTTTCCCCAAGTCTTCCCAACGGTTCTACTTGGCACAAACACTAATTAAACACAAAAAAACACAACCAAAAGAGAGGCTAAATAATTTATTTATTACTAGACAGGAGCAAAAAGCAAGGAATAAAAATAAAATTGGGTTGCCTCCCAACAAGCGCTATCATTTAACGCCCCTAGCTAGGCATAACGAGCAAGAATAGATCTAAGTATTGCCATCTTTGGTAGGCAATCCATAAGTGGCTCTCATGATAGTTTCATATGGTAATTTTATTTTATTTCTTTGAAAGTGTTCCATGCCCTTTTTAATGGAAATTTAAATCTAATATTCCGTTCCTGCATATCAATAATCGCACCAACCGTTCTAAGGAAAGGTCTACCAAGAATAATAGGGCAAGAAGGATTGCAATCTATATCAGGAACAATGAAATCTTCAGGCACATAATTCCTATTTGAAACAATAAGAACATCATTAATTCTTCCCATAGGTTTCTTAATAGTGGAATCCGCAAGATGCAAGTTTAGAGAGCAATCATCAAAATTACGGAAATCTAGTAAATCACACAAAGTCTTGGGAATAGTAGAGACACTAGCACCCAAATCACACAAAGCATAAAAATCATGATCTTTAATTTTAATTTTAATAGTTGGTTCCCACTCATCATAGAGTTTTCAAGGGATAGAAACTTTCAACTCAAGTTTTTCTTCATAAGATTGCATCAAGGCATCAACAATATGTTCAGTGAAGGCTTTATTTCGACTATAAGCATGTGGAGAATTTAGCACGGATTGCAACAAGGAAATACAATCAATCAAAGAGCAATTTTCATAATTAAATTCCTTTAAGTCCAATATAGTGGGTTTAGCAACATCTAGATTTTTATTTCTTTCAATCCCACTTTCATCAATTTCATCATTAAGATCTAAACACTCCGAATTTTTAGAACGCCTTCTAGGTAAAGGAAGATCATATTCAGTTTCATCAAGATTCATATTGCAAAATAAAGATTTAATTGGAGACACATCAATAACTTTTAGATCTTCATCCTGATTTTCATAGGAATTGGAAGAACACGCTTTAATAAAGGCATCTTTGGAAGCACGCATCCTAGCGGTTCTTTCTTTACACTCATCAATTGAAATTCTCATGGCTTTTAGAGACTCATTAATATCATGCTTAGGTGGAATAGATCTAAGTTTCAAAGCATCAACATCAAGAGAAATTCTATCAACGTTCCTAGCCAAATCATCAATCTTAAGCAAATTTTCTTCAATCATAGCATTAAAATTCTTTTGCGAAGAAATAAATTCTTTAATATTAGATTCAAAATCAGAGGGCATCTTATTATAATTTCCATAAGAGTTGTTGTAGGAATTCCCATAATTATTAGAAGGATTACTAGGATATGGCCTAGGATTGAAATTCCCTCTATAAGCGTTGTTACCAAAATTATTCCTACCAACAAAATTCACATCCATAGATTCATTGTCATTCTCAATCAAAGTAGACAAAGGAATATCAATCCATGAGTAGGGCAATTACGTATCATTAATTTCATTCTCTACCAAGCTTGTGCAGCATGTTCATGATCAAGTTGTTTAAAGTTCATTATATCATTTCTAAGAGAGATGATCTTAGCGGGAGGAAAATATTTAGAGACAAAAGCATCTTTGCATTTGTTCCATGAATCAATACTATTCTTAGGCGAAGACGAAAACCAAGCTTTAGCACGATCTCTAAGCGAAAAAGGAAATAGCTTCAATTTAACGACACCATTATTGACATCCTTTTTCTTTTGCATATCACATAAATCGACGAAGCTATTCAAATGAGTAGCGGCATCTTCACTAGGAAGGCCGGCGAATTTATCTTTCATAACAAGATTCAACAAAGCAGTATTAATTTTGACAAGATTCAGCATCGGTAAGAGGAGTAATCGGAGTGCTAAGGAAATCATTATTATTGGAATTGGTGAAGTCACACAATTTGGTAGTATCTTGAGCCATCGCGACAAACAAGCAATCTAACACACGTGCAAACAAAAAGAAAGCGGACAAAAAGAGGCGAACAGAGAGGGAGGATAGAGAGAGAGGGCGAATAAAACGGCAAGGGTGAATTGGGGGGAGAGGAAAACGAGAGGCAAATGGAAAATAATGTAATGCGAGAGATAGGGATTGTGATGGGTACTTGGTATATTGACTTTTTGCGTAGACTCCCCGGCAACGGCGCCAGAAATCCTTCTTGCTACGTCTTGAGCTTGCGTTGGTTTTCCCCGAAGAGGAAGGGATGATGCAGTAGAGTAGCGTAAGTATTTCCCTTAGTTTTTGAGAACCAAGGTATCAATCTAGTAGGAGCCCACGCTCAAGTCCCTCGTACCCGCACAAAGTGATAGCTACTCGCAACCAACGCGATTAGGGGTTGTCAAGCCCTTCACGCTCACTTACGAGAGTGAGATCTGATAGATAGAATATTTTTGGTATTTTTGATATAAAGATGCAAAGTAAAAAGTAAAGGCAAAGTATATATCAAAACAATATAAAAGTAATGGAGATTGATATGATGAGAATAGACCCGGGGGGCATATGTTTCACCAGTGGCTTCTCTCAAGAGCATAAGTATTCTACGGTGGGTGAACAAATTACTGTTGAGCAATTGATAGAATTGTGCATAATTATGAGAATATCTAGGCATGATCATGTATATAGGCATCACGTCCGTGACAAGTAGATCGAAAAGATTCTGCATCTACTACTATTACTCCACTCATCGACCGCTATCCAGCATGCATCTAGAGTATTAAGTTAAAAACAGAGTAATGCCTTAAGCAAGATGACATGATGTAGAGAGATAAATTCATGCAATATGAAATAAACCCCATCTTGTTATCCTCGATGGCAACGATACAATATGTGCCTTGCTGCCCCTTCTGTCACTGGGTAAGGACACCGCAAGATCGAACCCAAAGCTAAGCTTTTCTCCCATTGCAAAACTACCAATCTAGTTGGCCAAACCAAACGGATAATTCGAAGAGACTTGCAAAGATAAACAATTATGCATAAAAGAATTCAGAGAAGATTCAAATATTATTCATAGATAGACTTGATCATAAACCCACAATTCATCGGTCTCAACAAACACACCGCAAAAAGAAGATTACATCGAATAGATCTCCACAAGAGAGGGGGAGAACTTTGTATTGAGATTCAAAGAGAGAGAAGAAGCCATCTAGCTACTAACTATGGACCCAAAGGTCTGAGGTAAACTACTCACACTTCATCGGAGGGGCTAGGATGATGTAGAAGCCCTCCGTGATGACGGCCCTCTTTTGGCGGAGCTCCGGAACAGGCCCCAAGATGGGATCTCGTGGATACAAAAAGTTGCGGCGGTGGAATTAGGTTTTTGGCTCCTGTTCTGATCGTTTGGGGGTACGTGTGTATATATAGGAGGAAGGAGTACGTCGGTGGAGCACCGAGGGGCCCACGAGGCTGGGGGGCACACCCTAGGGGCCCCCCACCCTCGTGACCACCTCTTTTATCCCTTGCAGTAGGGTTCAAGTTTCCTGGATCACGTTCGGTGAGAAAATCACGTTTCCGAAGATTTTATTCCGTTTGGACTCCGTTTGATATTCTGTTTATCCGAAACACTGAAATAGGCAAAAAACAGCAATTCTAGGCCCGGGCTCCGGTTAATAGGTTAGTCCCAAAATAATATAAAAGTGGAAAATAAAGCCCAATATAGTCCAAAACAGTACATAATATAGCATGGAGCAATCAAAAATTATAGATACGTTGGAGACGTATCACACACCCGAGCGGTATTTCGAGGATGTTGTAGAAGGGTCTCGACTTGTAGCGGCGTAATGTTCGCAGGACATTATATTTGAATAAATGTATTCATGTTGCCTTTGTCTTGTATTATGGGAACAAAGCCAGTTCTTGTAAAGTAATTTTATTATGCTTTGAATTGTTTCCTCCTGTGCGGCCGTGTTGTGCGTAATCTGAGGGTTGGCCAGTCGTCGGCTTCTATCCTCATGTAGATAGTACGGAGGTGTTCGGGATGGAATCTAAACAATCTTAATCCAATTATATGGTCCTTGAAAGAGTTGTTTAGCACAACGAACAAGGAAATCAGACTTTATGGCTTTAACGCCCCCACTTAGCCATAGGAGTTTTATAATAAAGCATGAGCACAGCCCTTGGTTTAAGCCAGAGTGCTGTCAGCATTTGATCGGGAAGTGTCGATCTCTCGCGTTACACGGAAAAAATCTCCAACGATTTGTAACCCTCGAGTAGCTAACCAGCTCTCGCCACATCATGACAGTCAGTTTTCGGCTTTCTCTACGCAGGTGCTCGTCTGGTCAAAGCCAGGGCACAATCGCAATAGTTCTCCCTTTACTACCCTAGCCGATGGAGCGGAACGTAGGGTAGCAAGCACAGGAGCCGGGCAACCCAACTATTGACCAAAGACATGGTTCGGAGCTAATGCATATAATGTTAAATTCGGGGTGCCGAACACATATATAAGAAGTGTTCGGACTGTGCTGCTGTATTGTGGGGCGACAGATAGCCCCTGGCGAATATTAAACATAAAAGAGTGTTGATGCAGCAAATAAGCAGATCAAAATAAAAACGAAGTAAGAGGCGAAAACCACAGGAACTGGGCCATGAACCATTTTATTATAACTAGATGGATACGTGAAGGCGTATTTTGTACAGATGGTGCGAGAAGTGTCCGGCCATTTAACATGTCGGAATGGGGCGTAGCATGCGGGTCCTGAGAAATAAGTATGAATACCATCAAGAAGAACGTATAAAGGTTACCCTACACACCTGTGTTGCTTGCCTCCGTTGTACTTCAGTCCTTCTAAAGGACTTGACATCAGGCCTGCAGAAAAAGGTGCTTGAAACAAGAAAAAGAGGTAAAAGTATGTGTGTCCGGGATCGGTCTGGCCGAATTGTAGACCCCGGGTTATCTCGTGCCTCTGTCGATGTCAATGGAATTTTGAGTGCGTAATTGTGTACGCGTGGTACGAATGCCACTACCTCATTCGGGCTGGGACGTAGGCCGAATTGCTAGTCAAGCTCTTGACGAGCCGCGTTGTCCTATTGCGGTGTATTCTGGACCCGCTTGATGGTGTTCAAGGGCTCGGCAGCTGGATTATAATGCAGCTTGAGAAGGCTGCTCTGTACTTCTGCTGCTAGGGCGGCGGTTTGCTCCTCTGTTCGGACGGAGCGTTCCGTATTGCCATTGACTGTTATGACACCACGTGGACCGAGCATCTTGAGCTTGAGATAAGCATAGTGTGGCACTGCGTTAAATCTAGCAAACGCAGTTCGTCCGAGCAGTGCGTGGTAGCCGCTGCGGAACGGGACGATATCGAAGATTAACTCTTCGCTTCGGAAGTTGTCCGGAGAGCCGAAGACCACCTCCAGCGTGATTGAACCCATGTAGCGGGCCTCTACACCTGGTATGACTCCTTTAAAGGTAGTCTTTGTTGGTTTGATTCGTGAGGGATTAATGCCCATCTTCCATACTGTATCCTAGTACAACAGGTTGAGGCTGCTTCCGCCATCCATCAGGACTTGTGTGAGGTGGAATCCGTCGATGATTGGGTCAAGGACCAGTGTGGCCGAACCGCCATGGCGGATACTAATTGGATGATCTCGTCGATCGAAGGTGATCGGAAATGATGACCATGGATTGAATTTTGGGGCGACTGGCTCTACCGCGTAGACGTCCCTGAGCGCTCGTTTGCGCTCCTTTCTGGGGATGTGCGTGGCGTATATCATGATCACTGTCTTGACTTGGGGGGGGGGGATTTCTTCTGTCCCCCCGTTTTCTGCTGCCGGGGCTCTTCATCCTTGTACTCAATTTGTGATCCCTTTTCTTTGTTTTCGGCATTTAATTTTCCAGCCTGCTTGAAGACCCAACAATCCATGTTGGTATGATTGGCTTGCTTATCCGGGGTGCCGTGAATTTGGCACGGACGATTGATACGTCTCCGTCGTATCTACTTTTCCAAACACTTTTGCCCTTGTTTTGGACTCTAACTTGCATGATTTGAATAGAACTAACCCGGACTAACGCTGTTTTCAGCAGAATTACCATGGTGTTATTTATGTGCAGAAACAAAAGTTCTCGGAATGACCTGAAACTTCACGGAATGTCTTTTTGGAAATAATAAAAAATCCTTGCAAAAGATGAAGACAAGGGGCCCAAACCCTAGCCACGAGGGTGGGGGGCGCGCCCCCTACCTCGTGGGCCCCTGGAGCTCCTCCGACCTCAACTCCAACTCTATATATTTGCTTTCGGGGAGAAAAAAAATCAGAGAGAAGGAGTCATTGCGTTTTACGATACGGAGCCGCTGCCAAGCCCTAAAACCTCTCGGGAGGGCTGATCTGGAGTCTGTTCAGGGCTCCGGAGAGGGGAATTCGTCGCCATCGTCATCATCAACCATCCTGCATCACCAATTTCATGATGCTCACCGCCGTGAGTGAGTAATTCCATCGTAGGCTTGCTGGACGGTGATGGGTTGGATGAGATTTATCATGTAATCAAGTTAGTTTTGTTAGGGTTTGATCCCTAGTATCCACTATGTTCTGAGATTGATGTTTCTATGACTTTGCTATGCTTAATGCTTGTCACTAGGGCCCGAGTGCCATGATTTCAGATCTGAACCTATTATGTTTTCATCAATATATGAGAGTTCTTGATCCTATCTTGCAATTGTATAGTCACCTACTATGTGTTATGATCCGGCAACCCCGAAGTGACAATAATCGGGACCACTCCTAGTGATGACCGTAGTTTGAGGAGTTCATGTATTCACTATGTGTTAATGCTTTGGTCCGGTACTCTATTAAAAGGAGGCCTTAATATCCCTTAGTTTCCGCAAGGACCCTGCTGCCACGGGAGGGTAGGACAAAAGATGTCATGCAAGTTCTTTTCCATAAGCACGTATGACTATATTCGGAATACATGCCTACATTACATTGATGAATTGGAGCTAGTTCTGTGTCACCCTATGTTATGACTGTTACATGATGAACCGCATCCGGCATAATTCTCTATCACCGATCCATTGCCTACGAGCTTTCCATATATTGTTCTTCGCTTATTTACTTTTCCGTTGCTATTATTACAATCACTGCAAAATACCAAAAACATTACTTTTGTTATCATTACCTTTTGCTACCGTTACCACTATTATCATATTACTTTGCTACTAAATACTTTGCTGCAGATATTAAGTTTCCAGGTGTGGTTGAATTGATAACTCAGCTGCTAATACTTGAGAATATTCTTTGGCTCCCCTTGTGTCGAATCAATAAATTTGGGTTGAATACTCTACCCTCGAAAACTATTGCGTTCCCCTATACTTGTGGGTTATCAAGACCATTTTCTGGCACCGTTGCTGGGGAGCATAGCTCTATTCTTTAGGTCACTTGGGATTTATATCTGTTGGTCACTATGAAGAACTTGAAAGATGGGAAAACAAAAATGTATCCCTCAACTACGAGGGGAGGTAAGGAACTGCCATCTAGCTCTGCACTTGATTCACCTTCTGTTTTGAGTAAGCTTGCGACACCTAAACCTGCTTCTGCTATTCGTTCTGATATGTCACATGTTATTGATGATGCCACTTCTGCTATGCATGATACTTATGATGAAACTACTTCTATGCTTGATACTATTGTGCCACTTGGTGAATTTCTTGATGAACAACTTACTAGGGTTAGAGAGAATGAAATTGTTGAAACTGATAACATTGATGAAAGTGATGATGAAGACTCTCCCCCTAATAAATATGAATCACCTGTTATTCCTGAGGGTTATATTTTGGAAAAAGAAGTTGCTTTAGCTATTTTAGCTTGCAAAGATAGATACAAGCTCAAGAGGTTATTAGCTAAATGGAAGCAACAATCTCTTAATGCTAGAATGAAACCTGACCCTGCTTTTGCTACTTCACCTATCTGTGTTACTGATAAGGATTATGAATTCTCGGTTGATCCTGATATAATTACTTTGGTTTAATCTGATCCTTTTCATGGCTATGAATCTGAAACTGTTGTGGCTCATCTTACTAAATTAAATGATATAGCCACCCTATTCACTAATGATGAGAGAACTCGTTACTTTTATATCCTTAAAATATTTCCATTCTCATTAAAGGGTAATGCTAAGATATGGTTTAATTCTCTGGATCCTCGTTGTGTGCGTAGTCCCCAGGATATGATTTATTACTTCTCTGCTAAATATTTCCCTCATAAGAAACAAGCTGCTTTGAGGGATATATATAATTTTGTGCAAATTGAAGAAGAGAGTCTCCCACAAGCTTGGGTAGGCTTCTCAAGTTACTTAATGCTTTGCTTGATCATCCTCTTAAGAAAAATGAAATACTTGATATCTTTTATAATGGACTAACCGATGCTTCTAGAGATTACCTGGATAGTTGTGCTGGTTCTGTTTTCAGGGAATGAACAACGGATGAAGCTGAAATTATATTGAATAATATGTTGACAAATGAAAATAATTGGACACTTCTTGAGCCAGCTCCTGAGCCTGTTCCTAAACCAACTCTGAAGAAAAGAGGTGTTCTATTTCTCAGTCCTGAAGATATGCAAGAGGCAAAGAAATCTATGAAAGAAAAAGGTATTAAAGCTGAAGATGTTAAGAATTTACCCCCTATTGAAAAAATACACGGTCTTAATTTACTGCGTGTTGAAGAAACATATGATCTTAATCCATTACCTATTGAAGAAATACATGGTCTTGATAACCCTACACAGGCAGTAAAGGTAAATTCTCTCTATAGATATGATAAAGCTGAAATCCCTCTTACTAAGTTTGCTAGCCAATGCTTAGATGAGTTTGATAATTTTATGGTGAAGCAAGAAGATTTTAATGCTTATTTTGGTAGACAATTGAAATACGATTCAAATATGATTGAACACTTGGGTGATTATATGTCTAGAGTTAAAGGTGAACTTAAACTCATTAGTAAACATGCTTCTATGGTTACCACTCAAGTAGAACAAGTACTTAAAGCTCAAAATGATTTGCTCAATGAATTGAATAGTAAGAATAATGACTATGCTGTTAGAGTGGCTACTAGAACCGGTAAAATGACTCAGGAACCTTTGTATCCTGAAGGCCACCCTAAGAGAATTGAGCAAGATTCTTAGAGAAATAATATTTATGCACCCAGTCCTTCTAAAAAGAAGAAAAAGAAAAATGATAGGACTTTGCATGCTTCTAGTGAACCTATTGCTGAACCACCTGAGAATCCAAATGATATCTCTATTTCTGATGCTAAAACACAATCTGGTAATGAACATGAACCTAATGAAAATGTTAATGATGATGTTCATGATGATGCTCAACCTAGCAATGATAATGATATAGGAATTGAACCTGCTGTTGATCTTGATAACCCACAATCAAAGGATCAACGTTATGATAAGAAAGACTTTGTTGCTAGGAAACATGGTAAAGAAAGAGAACCATGGGTTCGGAAACCCATGCCTTTTCCTCCCAAACCATCCAAGAAAAAGGATGATGAGGATTTTGAGCGCTTTGCTGAAATGATTAGACCTATATTTTTGCGTATGCGATTAACTGATATGCTTAAAATGAATCCTTATGCTAAGTACATGAAAGAAATTGCCACTAATAAAAGAAAGATACCGGAAGATGAAATTTCCACCATGCTTGCTAATTATACTTTTAAAGGTGGAATACCTAAGAAGTTAGGAGATCTAGGAGTACCCACTATACCATGCTCCATTAAGAGAAACTATGTTAAAACTGCTTTATGTGATCTTGAGCCAGTGTTAGTGTCATGCCTCTCTCTTTATATCATAGACTTGATTTGAATAAGTTGACACCTACTGAAATATCTTTGCAAATGGCTAATAAATCAACTGCTATACCTGTCGGTATTTGTGAGGATGTGCCTGTTGTGGTTGCGAACGTTACTATTTTAATGAACTTTTGTTATTCTTGATATTCCCGAGGACGAAGTATGTCTATTATTCTTGGAAGACCCTTTTTGAATACTGCAGGTGTTGTTATTGATTGCAACAAAGGCAATCTCACTTTTCATATTAATGGTAATGAGCATACGGTACACTTTCCGAGGAAACAACCTCAAGTTCATAGTATCAACTCTATTGGAAAAATTCCATCGATTATTTTTGAAGGTTTTGAATTTCCTCTACCTACTGTCAAAAAGAAATATGATATTCTTATTATTGGAGATGTGCATATCCCGGTTGAGGTAACATAGTGTTATTCAAAATTTCTCCGGTTCCATGTTATTCGGAATGAGTTCGTTAACAAGACTTGATCAACCTTGTTAGTGGATTCCTTTTGATGAGCATGAGATGGATGAAACTAGAAGGCACAACCTTTTTGTACCCTCCTTTTACTTTCTGTTATTTATTTTAAATAAAGCAAAAATAGTATTTCCTGTCTGTTATCTGAATTATCCGTGTAATATAAAAATACCCCGAAAATAAAAGTTCTCCAAATGCCTTGAAATTTAAATATGATTTTTTCTGGAATATTTGAGAATATCTGGCACTGAGAACACAACAGGAGGGGCAAGCACCTGGCCACGAGGGTGGAGGGCGCGTCTGTAACGCCCTCGATGCGGCTATATCTCCTACGTAGTTGGCTTACACTCGCCACGTCACACAAATATCATAAATAGCATTACATTCATGCAATACAATCAGGGTCCGACTACGGTACCAAAATAAAGATCAACCCCCAAATGCGACAAAGTCCCCGATCGCCCCAACTGGGCACCACTACTGATCATCTGGGAAAGACACATAGTAACGACGAGAGTCTTCATCGAACTCCCACTTGAGCTCAAGCGCATCATCTAGAACGGTATCATCGGTCCCTGCATCTGGTTTAGGAAGGAATCTGTGAGTCACAGGGACTCAGCAATCTCACACCCTCGTGATCAAGACTATTTAAGCTTATAGGTAAGGCAAGGTATGATGTGGAGCTGCAGCACGCGACTAGCATATATGGTGGCTAACCTATTCGCAAAAGAGAGAGAGAAGAGAAGGCAAAGCACGGACGAACAACTATGATCTAGAAGTGATCCTAGAACAACCTACGTCAAGCATTACTCCAACACCATGTTCACTTCTCGGACTCCGCCTAGAAGAGAGCATCACGGTAACACACGCGGTTGGTGCATTTTAATTATGTTAAGTTTCAGGTTATCTACAACCGGACATTAACAAATTCCCATCTGCCCATAACCGCGGGCACGGATTTCGAAAGTTCAAAACCCTGCAGGGGAGTCCCAACTTAGCCCATCACAAGCTCTCACGGTCAACGACAGATATTCCTTCTCCCAAGACATTCTGATCAGACTCGGTATCCCGGTTACAAGACATCCTCGACAATGGTAAAACAAATCCAGCAACACCGCCCGAATGTGCCGACAAATCCCGATAGGAGCTGCACATATCTCGTTCTCAGGGCACACTCAGATTGTCCAAACTTCCGGTAGGCCAAGGGAAAAAAGGCTAGGTGGCAAATGGTGAAACCAAGGTTGGGCATTGCTGGAGGAGTTCTATTCAAGGTGAACTGTCAAGGGGTTCCCATTATAACCCAACCGTGTAAGGAACGCAAAATCCGGGAACATAACACCGATATGACGGAAACTAGGGCAACAAGAGTGGAACAAAACACTAGGAATAAGGCCGAGCCTTCCACCCTTTACCAAGTATATATATGCATTAAGATAACAAGATAATATGGTGATATCCCAACAATAAACATGTTCCAAAAAGGAACGATCTCCAATCTTCACCTGCAACTAGCAACGCTATAAGAGGGGCTGAGCAAAGCGGTAACATAGCCAAACAACGTTTTGCTAGGACATGGTGGGTTAGAGGTTTGACATGGCAATTTGGGAGGCAGGATAAGCAACTGGTAGGTATCATAGCATAGGCATAGCAAAAGAGCGAGCATCTAGCAAGCAAAGATAGAAGTGATTTCGAGGGTATGGTCATCTTGTCTGCAAAGTACTCAGAGTTGCCTTGATCCTCGTAAGCGAAATCAACGGGATCCTCATTCACGGACTCGTCTCTCGGCTCTACCCAAGCAAGAACAACAAGCAAAAGAACACAATCAACGACGTGCAATGCTCAAGCAATATGATGCAAACATGGTATGATATGCGGGATGCGATATGTGATGCATATGCAAGATTTGGAAAGGAATGATTGAACCATGCCTCAACTTGGAAATCCAAGAGTGCCACTGGAAAGTTGAGGTGATTTCGGTTGAAATCGATATAAAGATCACCGGAATCGGATGCACGATTTGGAAATGGCAAGCAAAACAAATATGGCACCGGTCTGCGATAATCAGCAAGTGACCAACTAAATGCATCAAGATAAATATGCTGCAGCACTCAAACATGGCAACAAAATACATGGCAGGGATCCACTCATGATTCCTGACAAAAGATGAACACTGAGCTACGGCTAATTCCTCCATTAACAGGTTCAAACAAGCATGGCAAAAGTGCAAATGATAACAGGTTTCAGACTTGGTGAAATTAACACAAGTCTGGAATTTATCATCAGGAAGCAATCTTTAGAGCATGAAAACTACATGCTACAGGAACTTAACATGGCAAAGCAAGGCATGACATGAAGCTAACCAAAGCACGTAACAAAAATCCCTTAGTGACCTTGAGCCAAAAGGGATCAAAAAATACAATTGCAAGCATGTGAACATAGCAAAAACATAAACAGATTCAGACTTAGTGAAAAACTGGAGCATGCAAAACAGTTAATGAGTAGGCATGTTTACGAGCTCGATGCACTCACTACAGAGCATGGTATGACAAACTAAGCATACACCCATGAAGAAAACATGGCATAGAAGCTAGACATGGAAAGAACAACAACATAGCATGCACATATCAATAGCAACATCCTCGGCAAAATCACTAAACATGTAACAATCTGCCAGGATCATTTTATAGCAAAAGTAGAGCTCGATTGACTCAAGCTAGGGTGCTCCATAATTGCAAACAAATACATGGATGGATAGAGCACAATAATATTAACAAAACATCCTTACTGATCATCCTCAAAAGAGGCACGGATCACTAGGAAACAACATGAACATATGGCATAAAAACAAAAACAGAACAAGGACTTAGTGAAATTCTAAGTCCCTGAAATCAGCATCACCGAGTAGGATACTTTGCATGCTTGTGCTAGTCACCATAAAGATCACAAAAATACATGGCAAACACCTCTATAAAGATAACATGTCATTCTACAAAACACATGTAGAGCTCAGGATCATAGCATACACACATCAATCATGGCAAAAATGACAAAATGCCATTTGCTGAAACAGATCTGACATATTCCTCACATAGTCCTCTTCCAACAGCATTTCGGGCATCAAGATGAGCTCAAATGAAAATGACGCAATGAGATGAAATGATGTACTCGACGAGGCGAACATTTTGATATGCTACACGCACGAATCGGATCTACGGATGCAGAGTTATGGCATGTGAAAGAATGCAAAAAATTAGGGTTACGGGGGAAAGTCAACCGAGGTGGATCTCAGATCTGGATCCAGATCCGCACGGAAACTGAGGTGCTTGCCAGAGTTGCTGTAGCTGGCCGGAGTGTGGGCTTGAGGCCGCCGGAGAAGGAGAGGAGGCTAGGGCGGCGCTTGCCGGCAACGAGGGGCGGCGAGGAGGCGGCGCCGGTAGGCTCGGACGACGAGGTGGCCGCGGGCGGTGTGGGCGTGGTCGCCGGAGTGGAGCGGCGCTTGCGGGAGACGAGGTGCTCGCTGACCGGAGCAGGTGGCGGGCAGCGGCACCGGTGCGATGGCGGGCGGCGCGGCGCACGGTAGGTGACGGCGGGGCGCGCGGCCCGGGAGGCGGCGGAGAGGGCCCGCCCTGGGCTTCGGCGGGCCGGCGGTGGGGAGCCAACATGGCGGCGACGGGGCAAGTCAGACACGTCCGGCCCGAATCGGACGTGTCCGGCGGCGAGAGGTGGGAGGAGACTAGGCTAGGGTTGGAAATGACCCGAAATTTCGGGGGAAGACCTATTTATAGAGGTAGAGGGAGCTCCAAATTTACCACGGTTTTCGGCAATGCGATCGTGATTGAACGACCGAGATGATGGAGAGGTCTTAGGTGGGTTTTGGGCCAGTTTGGAGGGGTGTTGGGCTACAACACACACAAGGCCTTTTCGGTCCCTCGGTTAACCGTTGGCATATCAAACGAAGTCCAAATGGTACGAAACTTGACAGGCGGTCTACCGGTAGTAAACCAAGGCCGCATGACAAGTCTCGGTCCAATCCGAAAACGTTTAACACCCGCACACGAAAAGACGTAGAAAGGACCACCGGAGGAGATAGGAGCGCCGGAATGCAAAAACGGACAATGGAGAAAATGCTCGAATGCATGAGACGAACACGTATGCAAATGCAATGCACATGATGACATGATAGGAGATGCATGACAAAGACAATAACACACGAGAAAAAAACCCGACAACGAGGAAAATAAAATAACTTAGTGTCAGAAACGGCAAGAGTTGGGATACATATAAGGTAAATTACATCCGGGGTGTTACAACACTCCACCACTATGAAAAGATCTCGTCCCGAGATCTAGGACTGGAAAAACTCCGGGTACTCGGAACGGAGGTGATACTCGCGTTCCCAGGTGGCTTCACGGTCGGAATGATGTGACCACTTGACTTTGAAGAATTTGATTGACTTGTTGCGAGTGTTGCACTCAGTTTCTTCAAGGATAGCAACGGGGTGCTCATGATAAGAAAGGTCTTCTTGGAGATCAATGTCTTCGAAGTTGACGGTGCGGTCAGGGGTCTTGAAGCACTTGCGGAGTTGAGACACGTGAAACACGTCGTGCACGTTTGCAAAATTGGATGGAAGCTCAAGTTGATAGGCGAGATCGCCTTTTTTGCTGACGATTTTGAAAGGACCCACTTATCTAGGGGCAAGCTTCCCTTTGATACCGAAGCGACGAGTACCTTTCATTGGAGAGATGCGGAGGTAAACATGGTCTCCGATCTCGAAAGCCAAATGACGATGCTTACGATCATAGTAGCTCATCTGGCGCGATTGCGCTGCTTTGAGATTATCACGAATGACTTTGCACATCTCTTCTGCGTCTGTGATCAAGTCATTGCCAAGAAGTTGACGTTCACCAGTCTCTGACCAGTTAAGAGGAGTATGGCACTTCCTGCCATAGAGAATTTCAAATGGGGCCTTTCTCGAACTCGCTTGGAAGCTATTGTTGTAGGAGAACTCGGCATATGGAAGGCAATCTTCCCACTTCATACCGAAAGAGATGACGCAAGCCCTGAGCATATCTTCAAGAATCTGACTGACACACTCGACTTGGCCACTAGTTTGGGGATGAAAAGTTGTGCTGAAACGGATGTTGGTGCCCATGGCCTTCTGAAAAGAATCCAAAAACTTGGAGGTGAAGATGTTGCCACGATCTGAAGAAATCAACTGTGGAATGCCGTGCAGAGAGACAATCTGAGAGGTATAAAGCTCCGCCAATTGAGCTGCAGTGATGGACTCTTTGATAGTAAGGAAATGAGCCACTTTAGTGAGTTTGTCAATGACAACGAATATAGCATCATTGCCACGCTTGGACTTTGGAAATCCAGTCACGAAGTCCATCTCAATGTGGTCAAACTTCCATTCTGGAATGGCAAGAGGTTGGAGGAGACTAGCTGGTCGTTGGTGTTCTGCCTTCACTCTTCTGCAGACATCACATTCATTCACGAACTGAGCAATCTCGCATTTCATTCGAGTCCACCAATACGATTGCTTGAGGTCCTGGTACGAAGGCCACCTTTAGGCACAACAATGCAATCCTCGAAGAATAGAGTATCCTTGTCATCAAGGCGATAGCACTTGTACTTGGGTTGACTCTTGGCAATCCCAATCTTCACCTTCTTCTCCATAGCATCAAGAAGTTGAGCCTCGCGAATCTGATCTTCCAAAGTAGGAGAGACTTGAAGGTTGGCCAGAAAACCTTGAGGAACAACTTGCAGATTGAGTTTGCGGAAAGCTTCACAAAGCTCAGGTTGGTAAGGCTTGAGAATCAAACTGTTGCAGTAAGCCTTCCTGCTCAATGCATCAACAATTACATTGGCCTTGCCTGGAGTATATTCGATACTCGGATTATATTGTTGAATCATTTCGACCCAACGAGTCTGCCTGAGGTTGAGATTAGGCTGAGTGAAGATGTACTTGAGACTCTTATGATCGGTGAAGATGTCCACTTTTCTTCCCAATAAGAGATGTCTCCAAGTTAAAAGAGCATGCACAACTGCCGCCAACTCGAGGTCATGAGTGGGGTAGTTCTTCACGTTGGGCTTCAACTGGCCAGAGGTATAAGCCACAACTTTCTTCTCTTGCATCAACACTGCACCAAGACCTTGAAGAGAAGCATCACAGAAGACCTCGAACGGTTTGGATTCATTAGGAGGAGTCAGAACTAGAGCAGTGACTAATTTCTCTTTCAGGGTGTTGAAAGCAATGTCACATTCAGGAGACCAAACGTACTTGACGTGCTTCTGGAGAAGGTTGGAAAGAGGCTTCGCGATCTTAGAGAAGTTCTCAACGAACCTTCGACGATAGCTTGCGAGACCGAGGAAGCTGTGGAGTTGCTTCACGTTCTGAGGTGGTTCCCAATTCACAATTGCAGACACCTTCTCAGGATTAACCGCTATGCCCTTGGCAGAGATGATATGCCCAAGGTAGAGAACCTCATCGAGCCAAAACTCACACTTTGAAAACTTGGCATAGAACTGATGTTCTCTGAGCTTATACAGCACCAAACGCAAGTGCTTGGCATGATCCTCCTTGTTCTTGGAAAAGACCAAAATGTCATCGAGGTAGACCAAGACGAAGTCATTTGTGTAGGGGTTGAAGATGAAGTTCATCATGCGAGAGAAAGTTGGCGGAGCGTTGACGAGGCCAAAAGACATGACAGTATATTCATATGAACCATAGCTTGTTCTGAAAGCTGTCTTGGGGATATCTTACTCACGAATGCGAATCTGATGATAGCCCATACGGAGATCAAGCTTGGAGAATACTTGGGCACCTTTGAGTTGTTCAAACAACTCCTTGATGTTGGGAAGTGGGTACTTGTTCTTTATAGTCTTCTTGTTCAATGGACGGTAGTCGACACAAAGTCGGTCCGTTCCATCCTTATTCTTCACAAAAAGAACTCCACAACCCCACGGAGAAGAACTAGGTCGGATGAGACCCATACACTCTTGTTCATCGAGTTGCTTCTTCAGCTCCTTCAACTGTTTAGGTCCCAGCTTGTAAGGACATTTGCAAACAGGTTCCGTGCCAGGTTCAAGATCGATGACGAATTCAACTGGCCGGTGCGGAGGCATTCCTGGAAGCTCTTCTGGAAAGACGTCTTGATATTCGCAAACGACCGGAATATGAGAGATGGCATCCATCTCATCCTTCTCATTGAGAGAAAATAGACAGATGGTATTATCCCTTGCGGCAAAGACAATTACATCCTCAGACGAACGAGTCAATTAAATCTGCCTGGTAGCACAATCAAGCTGAGCCTTGTGCTTGGAAAGCCAGTCCATTCCGAGAATAAGATCAATATCCAAGTTACCAAGGACCATTGGAGAAGCCAGAAACTTGAAATCACCCATCATGATAGAAATATCCGGAACCTCGTAGTTTGCGAGCAAACATTTACCTGGTGAGACAACTGCTAACGGTTTATGCAAAACTTGAGAAGACAACTCATGCTTAGATGCAAAAGGTCTCGAGATGAAACAATGCGATGCACTAGTGTCAAAAAGTACTTTTGCAGGAACATCGTTAACATGAAGGTTACCCATGATGACATCTGACGAGTCCTCTGCCTGAGCTGCATTCATCAAGTTGACCTTGGCGTGCTTGGGGTTATGCTTGACCACAGCTGTACTTGCAGATCTCACAGGAGGAGGAGGAGGAAGACGCCTCTGATTGAAGCATTTGTTGGCATAGTGACCCTTCTGTTGGCACTTGTTGCACATGACATCTGAAAGCGGACGGTGATACGGAGCACTTGATCTTGGAGCTTGAGACAAAGTCTTGTTCTGAAAGCCAGGGTTGGGTGGGTGGGAAGATCCACCGCCACTCTTGTTCTTCTGCAGATAAGGCTGACGGAACGGAGGAGGAGGCAGCCAATACTTTTGCTGCTTAGCCACTTGAGTTAAGGAAGAAGGAGTTGCATCTCTGACTCGCTTCTTGGAAGCATCGCACTTCAGTTGGGCAGCCTCTTTCTTCATTGCCATGTTGTAAAACTCATCGTACTTCTTGGGCTCAAAGAGGACGAGAGCTAGCTAGAGTTCTTCTCTGAGACCACCCCTGAAATGGTATATCATGCTCTTCTCATCAGGGACGTCTTGCTTAGCAAAATGGGCGAGCTTCTGAAACATGATGTTGTACTGGTAAATAGACATAGTGCCTTGCTTCAGGTTGCGGAATTCCTCACGCTTGCTTTCAACCGTCTGAGGAATATGATGAGCTTTGAAGTCTTGACGGAATTCATCCCAGGTAACCACACGGCCTCCTCTGGAATCTTTGTACTGCTGAAACCATTCTGCAGCTTGGTCTTTGAGTTGGAAGGAGGCAAACTTGACAAAGTCCTCAGGCCTGACGTTACTGCACTCGAAATGCTTGCATATGTCCACGAGCCAATCATCAGCATCTGTTGCCTCAACACAATTGCTGAAGGTCTTTGGCTGGTTAGCAAGGAACTGGTTGAGTGTAGCAAACTGATTCTGATTGTTGCCATGGCCATGATTCCCTTGGTTGCGCTCTTGTAGAATTTGCATGATCAGCTGCGTTTTTGCATTGATAGCGGCCATCATAGCTTGGCATGCCTCCGGAGGTGGAGGTGGTGGTGGCGGATCCTGATTCTGATTCTGATTGTTGCCCTTAGCAGGAGCCATCTGAAGAGGGTGACATACATTAGCATATTGACAAGAAAATATGAAGCTGAATCAAAAAGGTTTGAAATTGCAACAAAAAGTCTTCACATCCGAACAAAATGAACGAATGCATTCCAATTGAAATGGTCACATTTCCATAAATTGAGAAGCCACTTAGAATTGAGGTAGAAGAATAAAACAACAAGGTACAGACAAGAACCAATACTCGGTAAGGATTACCCAATCTCAAACCAAATATCTGCGGAAGAATTACTAGAGCTACAAGAATTCCCACCTATGAAACTCCCGAACCTTTCCGGTTATGCAATCAGGTGTTGGGGATACAGGGGAAGCATAATATCTCACCCAAAGCTAGCAAATCCTACATCCAGCTGTATCCATCCTTCAACACATAACCGAGAAAAACTTTGCAAATCATTTACCTCAACCTTCGAAAAGCATCCGTTATACAAGTTATGGCAATACTCCCGAACTCCCGCCCCAGTACTGGGTGGCGTCGAGGTTATCTCACCAACAACTGCATAAAAGAGATTTTCGATGTCGGCGAAACTCAGGTATTCCAGAATCTCAACGATAAAATTGTGACGACAACACCTCGGAGCTCAACTCCCCAGGACAATGCCACAACCCCTAAATGTCAGGAGGCACCAAGAACAATGTTCTCGTCACAAAACCATTGGAACAATTCCAAGATACCCGCGTGATCCTAAATTTTTTTTAGTGAAATTTGAGAAGAGAAGAGTCAAAAATCTACGTCAGGATGCCTCACCAGAGCGACGAAGGGACTGAGGAGTAAAAAGAATTCCTAACTCTCCGACATATATAATTCCTAAATGAATCAAAACATTTTTCTAGACTCAACAACGCCAATGATTCGATCAAGCAGGGGGCTCCTAAGGTCGGGGAAGGCTCTGATTACCAACTTGTAACGCCCTCGATGCGGCTATATCTCCTACGTGTCGAAGCACGGCTTAGCGACATAACCGCATTGAAAGAAATGTCGCAAGTGAGGTAATCTTCACAACAACCCATGTAAATAAATAAAGGGGAAAGGATACATAGTTGGCTTACACTCGCCACGTCACACAAATATCATAAATAGCATTACATTCATCCAATATAATCAGGGTCCGACTACGGTACCAAAATAAAGATCAACCCCCAAATGCGACAATGTCCCCGATCGCCCCAACTGGGCACCACAACTGATCATCTGGGAAAGACACATAGTAACGACGAGAGTCTTCATCGAACTCCCACTTGAGCTCAAGCGCATCATCTGGAACGGTATCATCGGTCCCTGCATCTGGTTTAGGAAGGAATATGTGAGTCACGGGGACTCAGCAATCTCACACCCTCGCGATCAAGACTATTTAAGCTTATAGGTAAGGCAAGGTATGATGTGGAGCTGCAGCACGCGACTAGCATATATGGTGGCTAACCTATTCGCAAAAGAGAGCGAGAAGAGAAGGCAAAGAACAGACGAGCAACTATGATCAAGAAGTGATCCTAGAACAACCTACGTCAAGCATTACTCCAACACCGTGTTCACTTCCCGGACTCCGCCGAGAAGAGACCATCACGGTAACACACGCGGTTGGTGCATTTTAATTAAGTTAAGTTTCAGGTTATCTACAACCGGACATTAACAAATTCCCATCTGCCCATAACCCAAGGGAAAAAAGGCTAGGTGGCAAATGGTAAAACCAAGGTTGGGCATTGCTGGAGGAGTTCTATTCAAGGCGAACTGTCAAGGGGCTCCCATTATAACCCAACCGTGTAAGGAACGCAAAATCCGGGAACATAACACCGATATGACGGAAACTAGGGCGGCAAGAGTGGAACAAAACACTAGGCATAAGGCCGAGCCTTCCACCCTTTACCAAGTATATAGATGCATTAATATAACAAGATAATATGGTGACATCCCAACAATAAACATGTTCCAAAAAGGAATGATCTCCAATCTTCACCTGCAACTAGCAACGCTATAAGAGGGGCTGAGCAAAGCGGTAACATAGCCAAACAACGGTTTGCTAGGACATGGTGGGTTAGAGGTTTGACATGGCAATTTGGGAGGCAGGATAAGCAAGTGGTAGGTATCATAGCATAGGCATAGCAAAAGAGCGAGCATCTAGCAAGCAAAGATAGAAGTGATTTCGAGGGTATGGTCATCTTGTCTGCAAAGTACTCAGAGTTGCCTTGATCCTCGTAAGCGAAATCAACGGGCTCCTTGTTCACGAACTCATCTCCTGGCTCTACCCAACCAAAAACAACAAGCAAAAGAACACAATCAACCACGTGCAATGCTCAAGCAATATGATGCAAACATGGTATGATATGCGGGATGCGATATGTGATGCATATGCAAGATTTGGAAAGGAATGATTGAACCTAGCCTCAACATGGAAATCCAAGAGTGGCACTGGAAAGGTGAGGTGATTTCGGTTGATATCGATATAAATATCACCGGAATCAGATGCACGGTTTGGAAATGGCAAGCAAAACAAATATGGCACCGGTCTGCGATAATCAACAAGTGACCAACTAGATGCATCAAGATAAATATGCTGCAGCACTCAAACATGGCAACAAAATACATGGCAGGGATCCACTCATGATGCTTGACAAAAGATGAACACTGAGCTATGGCTAATTCCTCCATTAACAGGTTCAAACAAGCATGGCAAAAGTGCAAATGATAACAGTTTTCAGACTTGGTGAAATTAACACAAGTCTGGAATTTATCATCAGGAAGCAATCTTTAGAGCATGAGAAATGCATGCTATAGGAACTTAAAATGGCAAAGAATGTCATGACATGAAGATACTCAAAGCACTTAAGAAAATTCCCTTACTGACCTTGAGCCAAAAGGGATCATAAAATACAATTGCAAGCATGTGAACATAGCAAAAACATAAACAGATTCAGACTTAGTGAAAACTGGAGCATGCAAAACAGTTAACGAGTAGGCATGTTTACGATCTCGATGCACTCACTACAGAGCATGGCATGACAAACTAAGCATACACTCATTAATAAGACATGGCATAGAAGCTAGAAATGGCAAGAACAACAACATAGCATGCACGGATCAATAGCAACATCCTCGGCAAAATCGCTAAACATGTCAACAATCTGCCAGGATCATTATATAGCAAAACTAAAGCTCGGTTGACTCAAGCTAGGGTGCTCCATAATTGCAAACAAGGACATGGATGGATAGAGCACAACAATATTAACAAAACATCCTTACTGATCATCCTCAAAAGAGGCACGGATCACTAGGAAACAACATGAACATATGGCATAAAAACAAAAACAGAACAAGGACTTAGTGAAATTCTAAGTCACTGAAATCAGCATCACCGAGTAGGCTACTTTGCATGCTTGTGCTAGTCACCACAAAGATCACAAAAATACATGGCAAGCACCTCTGTAAAGATAACATGACATTCTACAAAACACATGTAGAGCTCAAGATCATAGCATGCACACATCAATCATGGCAAAAATGACAAAATGCCATTTGCTGAAACAGATCTGACATATTCCTCACACAGCCCTCTTACAACAGCATTTCGGGCATCAAGATGAGCTCAAATGAAAATGAGGCAATGAGATGAAATGATGTACTCGTCGAGGCGAACATTTTGATATGCTACACGCACGAATCGGAGCTACGGATGCAGAGTTATGGCATGTGAAAGAATGGAAAAAAAAATTAGGGTTACAGGGGAAAGTCAACCGAGGTGGATCTCAGATCTGGATCCAGATCCACACGGAAACCGAGGTGCTCGCTGGAGTTGCTATAGCTAGCCGGAGTGTGGGCTTGAGGCCGCCAGAGAAGGAGAGGAGGCCGGGGCGGCGCTTGCCGGTGACGAGGGGCGGCGAGGAGGCGGTGCTGGCAGGCTCAGACGACGA
>NC_041390.1:89193091-89239403 GCF_002162155.2 Triticum dicoccoides
GCGGTAGGTGGCGGCGGGGCGCGCGGCCCGGGAGGCGGCGGAGAGGGCCCGCCCTGGGCTTTGGCGCGCCGGCGGCGGGGAGCCAACGTGGCGGCGACGGGGCAAGTCAGACACGTCCGGCCCGAATCGGACGTGTCCGGCGGCGAGAGGTGGGAGGAGACTAGGCTAGGGTTGGAAATGACCCGAAATTTCGGGGGAAGACCTATTTATAGAGGTAGAGGGAGCTCCAAATTTACCATGGTTTTCGGCCACGCGATCGTGATTGAGAGATGATGGAGAGGTCTTAGGTGGGTTTTGGACCAGTTTGGAGGGGTGTTGGGCTACAAGACACACGAGGCCTTTTCGGTCCCTAGGTTAACCGTTGGCATATCAAACGAAGTCCAAATGGTACGAAACTTGACAGGCGGTCTACCGGTAGTAAACCAAGGCCGCATGACAAGTCTCGGTCCAATCCGAAAACGTTTAACACCCGCACACGAAAAGAGGTAGAAAGGACCACCGGAGGAGATAGGAGCGCCGGAATGCAAAAACGGACAATGGAGAAAATGCTCGAATGCATGAGACGAACACGTATGCAAATGCAATGCACATGATGACATGATAGGAGATGCATGACAAAGACAACAACGCACGAGAAAAAAACCCGACAACGAGGAAAATAAAATAACTTAGTGCCAGAAACGGCAAGAGTTGGGATACATATAAGGTAAATTACATCCGGGGTGTTACAACACTCCACCACTATGAAAAGATCTCGTCCCGAGATCTAGGACTGGAAAAACTCCGGGTACTCAGAACGGAGGTGATACTCGCGTTCCCAGGTGGCTTCATGGTCGGAATGATGTGACCACTTGACTTTGAAGAATTTGATTGACTTGTTGCGAGTCTTGCGCTCAGTTTCTTCAAGGATAGCAACGGGGTGCTAATGATAAGAAAGGTCTTCTTGGAGATCAATGTCTTCGAAGTTGACGGTGCGGTCAGGGGTCTTGAAGCACTTGCGGAGTTGATACACGTGAAACACGTCATGCACGTTTGCAAAATTGGATGGAAGCTCAAGTTGATAGGCGAGATCGCCTTTTTTGCTGACCATTTTGAAAGGACCCACTTATCTAGGGGCAAGCTTCCCTTTAATACTGAAGCGACGAGTACCTTTCATTGGAGAGATGCGGAGGTAAACATGGTCTCCGATCTCGAAAGCCAAATGACGATGCTTACGATCATAGTAGCTCTTCTGGCGCGATTGCGCTGCTTTAAGATTATCACGAATGACTTTGCACATCTCTCCTGCCTCTGTGATCAAGTCATTGCCAAGAAGTTGACGTTCACCAGTCTCTGACCAGTTAAGAGGAGTATGGCACTTCCTGCCAAAGAGAATTTCAAATGGGGCCTTTCCTGAACTCGCTTGGAAGCTGTTGTTGTAGGAGAACTCGGCATATGGAAGGCAATCTTCCCACTTCATACCGAAAAAGATGATGCAAGCCCTGAGCATATCTTCAAGAATCTGACTGACACACTCAACTTGGCCACTAGTTTTGGGATGAAAAGTTGTGCTGAAACGGATGTTGGTGCCCATGGCCTTCTGAAAAGAATCCAAAAACTTGGAGGTGAAGATGCTGCCACGATCTGAAGAAATCAACTGTGGAATGCCGTGCAGAGAGACAATCCGAGAGGTATAAAGCTCCGCCAATTGAGCTGCAGTGATGGACTCTTTGATAGGAAGGAAATGAGCCACTTTAGTGAGTTTGTCAATGACAACGAATATAGCATCATTGCCACGCTTGGACTTTGGAAATCCAGTCACGAAGTCCATCTCAATGTGGTCAAACTTCCATTCTGGAATGGCAAGAGGTTGGAGGAGACCAGCTGGTCATTGGTGTTCTGCCTTCACTCTTCTGCAGACATCACATTCATTCACGAACTGAGCAATCTCGCATTTCATTCGAGTCCACCAATACGACTGCTTGAGGTCCTGGTATGAAGGCCACCTTTAGGCACAACAATGCAATCCTCGAAGAATAGAGTATCCTTGTCATCAAGGCGATAGCACTTGTACTTGGGTTGACTCTTGGCAATCCCAATCTTCACCTTCTTCTCCATAGCATCAAGAAGTTGAGCCTCGCGAACATGATCTTCCAAAGTAGGAGAGACTTGAAGGTTGGCCAGAAAACCTTGAGGAACAACTTGCAGATTGAGTTTGCGGAAAGCTTCACAAAGCTCGGGTTGGTAAGGCTTGAGAATCAAACTGTTGTAGTAAGCCTTCCTGCTCAATGCATCAGCAATTACATTGGCCTTTCCTGGAGTATATTCGATACTCGGATTATACTGTTGAATCATTTCGACCCAACGAGTCTGCCTGAGGTTGAGATTAGGCTGAGTGAAGATGTACTTGAGACTCTTATGATCGGTGAAGATGTCCACTTTTCTTCCCAATAAGAGATGTCTCAAGTTAAAAGAGCATGCACAACTGCCGCCAACTCGAGGTCATGAGTGGGGTAGTTCTTCTCGTTGGGCTTCAACTGGCGAGAGGTATAAGCCACAACTTTCTTCTCTTGCATCAACACTGCACCAAGACTTTGAAGAGAAGCATCACAGAAGACCTCGAACGGTTTGGATTCATCAGGAGGAGTCAGAACTGGAGCAGTGACTAATTTCTCTTTCAGGGTGTTGAAAGCAATGTCACATTCAGGAGACCAAACGTACTTGACGTGCTTCTGGAGAAGGTTGGAAAGAGGCTTCGCGATCTTAGAGAAGTTCTCAACGAACCTTCGACGATAGCTTGCGAGACCAAGGAAGCTGTGGAGTTGCTTCACGTTCTGAGGTGGTTCCCAATTCACAATTGCAGACACCTTCTCAGGATTAACCGCTATGCCCTTGGCAGAGATGATATGCCCAAGGTAGAGAACCTCATCGAGCCAAAACTCACACTTTGAACACTTGGCATAGAACTGATGTTCTCTGAGCTTATCCAGCACCAAACGCAAGTGCTTGGCATGATCCTCCTTGTTCTTGGAAAAGACCAAAATGTCATCGAGGTAGACCAAGACGAAGTCATTTGTGTAGGGGTTGAAGATGAAGTTCATCATGCGAGAGAAAGTTGGTGGAGCGTTGACGAGGCCAAAAGACATGACAGTATATTCATATGAACCATAGCTTGTTCTGAAAGTTGTCTTGGGGATATCTTACTCACGAATGCGAATCTGATGATAGCCCATACGGAGATCAAGCTTGGAGAATACTTGGGCACCTTTGAGTTGTTCAAACAACTCGTTGATGTTGGGAAGTGGGTACTTGTTCTTTATAGTCTTCTTGTTCAATGGACGGTAGTCGACACAAAGTCGGTCCGTTCCATCCTTATTCTTCACAAAAAGAACTCCACAACCCCACGGAGAAGAACTAGGTCGGATGAGACCCATACGCTCTTGTTCATCGAGTTGCTTCTTCAGCTCCTTCAACTGTTTAGGTCCCAGCTTGTAAGGACGTTTGCAAACAGGTTCCGTGCCAGGCTCAAGATCGATGACGAATTCAACTGGCCGGTGCGGAGGCATTCCTGGAAGCTCTTCTGGAAAGACATCTTGATATTCGCAAACGACCGGAATATGAGAGATGGCATCCAGCTCATCCTTCTCATTGAGAGAAAATAGACAGATGGTATTATCCCTTGCGGCAAAGACAATTACATCCTCAGATGAACGAGTCAATTAAATCTGCCTGGCAGCACAATCAAGCTGAGCCTTGTGCTTAGAAAGCCAGTCCATTCCGAGAATAAGATCAATATCCATGTTACCAAGGACCATTGGAGAAGCCAGAAACTTGAAATCACCCATCATGATAGAAATATCCGGAACCTCGTAGTTTGCGAGCAAACATTTACCCGGTGAGACAACTGCTAACGGTTTATGCAAAACTTGAGAAGACAACTCATGCTTAGATGCAAAAGGTCTCGAGATGAAACAATGCGATGCACTAGTGTCAAAAAGTACTTTTGCAGGAACATCGTTAACATGAAGGTTACCCATGATGACATCTGACGAGTCCTCTGCCTGAGCTGCATTCATCAAGTTGACCTTGGCGTGCTTGGGGTTATGCTTGACCACAGCTGTACTTGCAGATCTCACAGGAGGAGGAGGAGGAATACGCCTCTGATTGAAGCATTTGTTGGCATAGTGACCCTTCTGTTGGCACTTGTTGCACATGACATCTGAAAGCGGACGGTGATACGGAGCACTTGATCTTGGAGCTTGAGACAAAGTCTTGTTCTGAAAGCCAGGGTTGGGTGGGTGGGAAGATCCACCGCCACTCTTGTTCTTCTGCAGATAAGGCTGACGGAACGGAGGAGGAGGCAGCCAATACTTTTGCTGCTTAGCCACTTGAGTTAAGGAAGAAGGAGTTGCATCTCTGACTCGCTTCTTGGAAGCATCGCACTTCAGTTGGGCAGCCTCTTTCTTCATTGCCATGTTGTAAAACTCATCGTACTTCTTGGGCTCAAAGAGGACGAGAGCTAGCTAGAGTTCTTCTCTGAGACCACCCCTGAAATGGTATATCATGCTCTTCTCATCAGGGACGTCTTGCTTAGCAAAACGGGCGAGCTTCTGAAACATGATGTTGTACTGGTAAATAGACATAGTGCCTTGCTTCAGGTTGCGGAATTCCTCACGCTTGCTTTCAACCGTCTGAGGAATATGATGAGCTTTGAAGTCTTGACGGAATTCATCCCAGGTAACCACACGGCCTCCTCTGGAATCTTTGTACTGCTGAAACCATTCTACAGCTTGGTCTTTGAGTTGGAAGGAGGCAAACTTGACAAAGTCCTCAGGCCTGACGTTACTGCACTCGAAATGCTTGCATATGTCCACGAGCCAATCATCAGCGTCTGTTGCCTCAACACAATTGCTGAAGGTCTTTGGCTGGTTAGCGAGGAACTGGTTGAGTGTAGCAAACTGATTCTAATTGTTGCCATGGCCATGATTCCCTTGGTTGCGCTCTTGTAGAATTTGCATGATCAGCTGTGTTTTTGCATTGATAGCGGCCATCATAGCTTGGCATGCCTCCGGAGGTGGAGGTGGTGGTGGCGGATCCTGATTCTGATTCTGATTGTTGCCCTTAGCAGGAGCCATCCTGAAGAGGGTGACATACATTAGCATATTGACAAGAAAATATGAAGCTGAATCAAAAAGGTTTGAAATTGCAACAAAAAGTCTTCACATCCGAACAAAATGAACGAATGCATTCCAATTAAAATGGTCACATTTCCATAAATTGAGAAGCCACTTAGAATTGAGGTAGAAGAATAAAACAACAAGGTACAGACAAGAACCAATACTCGGTAAGGATTACCCAATCTCAAACCAAATATCTGCGGAAGAATTACTAGAGCTACAAGAATTCCCACCTATGAAACTCCCGAACCTTTCCGGTTATGCAATCAGGTGTTGGGGATACAGGGGAAGCATAATATCTCACCCAAAGCTAGCAAATCCTACATCCAGCTGTATCCATCCTTCAACACATAACCGAGAAAAACTTCGCAAATCATTTACCTCAACCTTCGAAAAGCATCCGTTATACAAGTTATGGCAATACTCCCGAACTCCCGCCCCAGTACTGGGTGGCGTCGAGGTTATCTCACCAACAACTGCATAAAAGAGATTTTCGATGTCGGCGAAACTCAGGTATTCCAGAATCTCAACGATAAAATTGTGACGACAACACCTCGGAGCTCAACTCCCCGGGACACTGCCACAACCCCTAAATGTCAGGAGGCACCAAGAACAATGTTCTCGTCACAAAACCATTGGAACGATTCCAAGATACCCGCGTGATCCTAAATTTTTTTAGTGAAATTTGAGAAGAGAAGAGTCAAAACTCTACGTCAAGATGCCTCACCAGAGCGACGAAGGGACTGAGGAGTAAAAAGAATTCCTAACTCTCCGATATATATAATTCCTAAATGACTCAAAACATTTTTCTAGACTCAACAACGCCAATGATTCGATCAAGCAGGGGGCTCCTAAGGTCGGGGAAGGCTCTGATTACCAACTTGTAACACCCTCGATGCGGCTATATCTCCTACGTGTTGAAGCACGACTTAGCGGCATAACCGCATTGAAAGCAATGTCGCAAGTGAGGTAATCTTCACAACAACCCATGTAAATAAATAAAGGGGAAAGGATACATAGTTGGCTTACACTCGCCACGTCACACAAATATCATAACTAGCATTACATTCATCCAATATAATCAGGGTCCGACTACGGTACCAAAATAAAGATCAGCCCCCAAATGCGACAAAGTCCCCGATCGCCCCAACTGGGCACCACAACTGATCATCTGGGAAAGACACATAGTAACGACGAGAGTCTTCATCGAACTCCCACTTGAGCTCAAGCGCATCATCTGGAACGGTATCATCGGTCCCTGCATCTGGTTTAGGAAGGAATATGTGAGTCACGGGGACTCAACAATCTCACACCCTCGCGATCAAGACTATTTAAGCTTATAGGTAAGGCAAGGTATGATGTGGAGCTGCAGCACGTGACTAGCATATATGGTGGCTAACCTATTCGCAAAAGAGAGCGAGAAGAGAAGGCAAAGCACAGACAAACAACTATGATCAAGAAGTGATCCTAGAACAACCTACGTCAAGCATTACTCCAACACCGTGTTCACTTCCCGGACTCCGCCGAGAAGAGACCATCACGGTAACACACGCGGTTGGTGCATTTTAATTAAGTTAAGTTTCAGGTTATCTACAACCGGACATTAACAAATTCCCATCTGCCCATAACCCAAGGGAAAAAAGGCTAGGTGGCAAATGGTAAAACCAAGGTTGGGCATTGCTGGAGGAGTTCTATTCAAGGCGAACTGTCAAGGGGTTCCCATTATAACCCAACCGTTTAAGGAACGCAAAATCCGGGAACATAACACCGATATGACGGAAACTAGGGCGGCAAGAGTGGAACAAAACACTAGGCATAAGGCCGAGCCTTCCACCCTTTACCAAGTATATAGATGCATTAATATAACAAGATAATATGGTGACATCCCAACAATAAACATGTTCCAAAAAGGAATGATCTCCAATCTTCACCTGCAACTAGCAACGCTATAAGAGGGGCTGAGCAAAGCGGTAACATAGCCAAACAACGGTTTGCTAGGACATGGTGGGTTAGAGGTTTGACATGGCAATTTGGGAGGCAGTATAAGCAAGTGGTAGGTATCATAGCATAGGCATAGCAAAAGAGCGAGCATCTAGCAAGCAAAGATAGAAGTGATTTCGAGGGTATGGTCACCTTGTCTGCAAAGTACTCAGAGTTGCCTTGATCCTCGTAAGCGAAATCAACGGGCTCCTTGTTCACGAACTCGTCTCCTGGCTCTACCCAACCAAGAACAACAAGCAAAAGAACACAATCTACCACGTGCAATGCTCAAGCAATATCATGCAAACATGCTATGATATGCGGGATGCGATATGTGATGCATATGCAAGATTTGGAAAGGAATGATTGAACCTGGCCTCAACATGTAAATCCAAGAGTTCCGCTGGAAAGGGGAGGTGATTTCGGTTGATATCGATATAAAGATCACCGGAATCGGATGCACGGTTTGGAAATAGCAAGCAAAACAAATATGGCACCGGTCTGCGATAATCAACAAGTGACCAACTAGATGCATCAAGATAAATATGCTGCAGCACTCAAACATGGCAACAAAATACATGGGAGGGATCCACTCATGATGCTTGACAAAAGATGAACTCTGAGCTATGGCTAATTCCTCCATTAACAGCTTCAAACAAGCATGGCAAAAGTGCAAATGATAACAGGTTTCAGACTTGGTGAAATTAACACAAGTCTGGAATTTATCATCAGGAAGCAATCTTTAGAGCATGAGAACTGCATGCTATAGGAACTTAAAATGGCAAAGAATGGCATTACATGAAGATACTCAAAGCACTTAAGAAAATTCCCTTACTGACCTTGAGCCAAAAGGGATCATAAAATACAATTGCAAGCATGTGAACATAGCAAAAACATAAACAGATTCAGACTTAGTGAAAAACTGGAGCATGCAAAACAGTTAACGAGTAGGCATGTTTACGAGCTCGATGCACTCACTACAGAGCATGGCATGACAAACTAAGCATACACTCATTAATAAGACATGGCATAGAAGCTAGAAATGGCAAGAACAACAACATAGCATGCACGGATCAATAGCAACATCCTCGGCAAAATCGCTAAACATGTCAACAATCTGCCAGGATCATTTTATAGCAAAAGTAAAGCTCGGTTGACTCAAGCTAGGGTGCTCCATAATTGCAAACAAGGACATGGATGGATAGAGCACAACAATATTAACAAAACATCCTTACTGATCATCCTCAAAAGAGGCATGGATCACTAGGAAACAACATGAACATATGGCATAAAAACAAAAACAGAACAAGGACTTAGTGAAATTCTAAGTCCCTGAAATCAGCATCACCGAGTAGGCTACTTTGCATGCTTGTGCTAGTCACCACAAAGATCACAAAAATACATGGCAAGCACTTCTGTAAATATAACATGTCATTCTACAAAACACATGTAGAGCTCAAGATCATAGCATGCACACATCAATCATGGCAAAAATGACAAAATGCCATTTGCTGAAACAGATCTGACATATTCCTTACATAGCCCTCTTACAACAGCATTTCGGGCATCAAGATGAGCTCAAATGAAAATGAGCCAATGAGATGAAATGATGTACTCGTCGAGGCGAACATTTTGATATGCTACATGTATGAATCGGAGCTACGGATGCAGAGTTATGGCATGTGAAAGAATGGAAAAAAATTAAGGTTACAGGGGAAAGTCAACCGAGGTGGATCTCAGATCTGGATCCAGATCCACACGGAAACTGAGGTGCTCGCTGGAGTTGCTGTAGCTAGCCGGAGTGTGGGCTTGAGGCCGCCAGAGAAGGAGAGGAGGCCGGGGCTACGCTTGCCGGCGACGAGGGGCGGCGAGGAGGCGGTGCCGGCAGGCTCAGACGACGAGGTGGCCGCGGGCGGCGCGGGCGCGGTCACCGGAGCGGAGCGGCGCTTGCAGGCGACGAGGTGCTCGCCGACCGGAGTAGGTGGCGGGCGGCACCGCCGGTGCGGTGGCGGGCGGCGCGGCGCGCGGTAGGTGGCGGCGGGGCGCGCGGCCCGGGAGGCGGCGGAGAGGGCCCGCCGTGGGCTTCGGCGGGCCGGAAGCGGGGGAGGCGGCCGAGCCAACGGGGCGGCGACACGTGGCGGCAGCAGGGCAAGTCAGATACGTCCGGCCCGAATCGGACGTGTCCGGCGCCGAGAGGTGGGAGGAGACTAGGCTAGGGTTGGAAATGACCCGAAATTTTGGGGGAAGGCCTATTTATAGAGGTAGAGCGAGCTAGGGAGCTCCAAATTGAGCACGGTTTTCGGCCATGCGATCGCGATCGAACGACCGAGATGATGGAGAGGTCTTAGGTGGGGTTTGGGCCAGTTTGGAGGGGTGCTGGGCTGCAACACACATGAGGCCTTTTTGGTCCCTCGGTTAATCGTTGGCGTATCATACAAAGTCCAAATGGTACAAAACTTGACAGGCGGTCTACCGGTAGTAAACCAAGGCTGCATGACAAGTCTCGGTCCAATCAGAAAACGTTTAACACCCGCACATGAAAAGAGGTAGAAAGGACCACCGGAGGAGATAGGAGTGCCGGAATGCAAAACGGACAACGGAGAAAATGCTCGAATGCATGAGACGAACACGTATGCAAATGCAATGCACATGATGACATGATATGAGATGCATGACAAAGACAACAACACAAGGAGAAAAAAACCCGACAACGAGTAAAATAAAATAACTTAGTGCCGGAAACGGCAAGAGTTGGGATACATATAAGGTAAATTACATTCGGGGTGTTACAGCGTCCTACCCCCCTCGGCGCCCCCTGCCTCGTGGGCCCATGATGGCCCTCCTCCACTTATTCCTGCACCCACACACTTCTTCTTCCTCCCACAAACACCAATATCCATCTCAAGCATGAGTTCTAGCTCATTTTGCCGCCATTTTCGATCTCCTTGCTCAAAGCACCTCTCACAAAACTGCTTGGGGTGATTGTTCCTTGGTATGTGACTCCTCCATTGGTCCAATTAGTTTTTGTTCTAGTGCTTTATTCATTGCAAATTTGTGCTGCCTAGGTGACCCTGTTCTTGAGCTTTCATGTCAAATTTATGTGGTTCCAAGTAGTCTTGATGCATGATATAGGCTCTAGGCACTTGTAGGAGTTGTTGCTATCAATTTTGTTGAGCTTGGCTCACTTTTATTTGAAGTTACTAAAAATTTCAGATTTTTTCAGAAAATAATGAAGAGATTTTTGAGGGGATCATTGAGTCGAAGCTCGAAGGAAAAGCAAAATGAAAAAGCAGAGAGGCCCAAATATAATCTGCCTCGCACCGCGGAGGTTCGGCCGTGTGAATGGCCTTCCGATGATTTCTTGAGAGCAGCCGGGATTTATGATGATTTTTATGAATTGGCTGAGAATGCAGGCCTCACCGCCTTCCTCCACGACCAACGCGAACAGTATCTCTTACTCACCAATATCTTTGTGCAAAACTTTCATTTCCATGCTATGAGCTCACAACCTACGGTGGAGTTTTATTTCTATGATGAGCATAAGGAGATGTCACTTTATGATTTTTGTCGGTTTTGTTTGGTCCCTTTTGAGGGTACAATAGAGGAACCACACCGCGGTGATGTGGATGGGCTTATTGATACCATCACTATAGGGGAAACGAGGAAGGTTTTTGATGCACGAATCACTAGCATACATTTTCCTGTTTTACGCTACCTTGCAATATTTGCTAGTCATTTCTTAATTGGTCGTGAAAACTGTGGAAACCTTAGTGTTCCTGATATTATTATTTTGTTCCACGGTTTATTCTGTGATAACTCTGTTAGTGTGGGTGGTATTATTGCTAAACGGTTAAGTCTGAACCGTACAAAGGGCCCCATCTTTGGAGGCATCTATGCTTCACGCCTAGCTGCACATTTTAACATACCTATTAGGCATTATGAGAAGGAAGAAAAATTGCTTCCCCCTGTTTACTTAGATTATAAGAGTATGGTGGCACATGATTTTATTGTTAAGAATAGGGAAGGGGAGCTTAAATACGAATTGTTCTTCGATAAACATCATCCTGAGACTATTACCCTGCCTGCTCCTTCCTTGTTTGATTTATCTGCATGCAAGTACCTTGTTCCGTTAGAGGCTATTCACGCCTACCGGAACCCTACATCAGCCACAGAGCCAGAGTCAGAACCACAAGTTGATCCTCCACGAAAGTCTAATTACCAGTGGGATCCGGAGATGATTGCCAACCAGTGGCAATCGGAGTCTTCTTCTTCACAGTACGACCCCAACTATTATTATGGATATCCGCCAGGCCAACCGTGGCCATAGACCAACTTAGGCCAAAAGTCTAAGCTTGGGGGAGTACGTATTTCTCGCCGACATTATATTCATGTTCACACACTCATTGCTAGATGTCGATGCTCATACTTTTTCATTGTAATATCCATGCTAGTTTATTTCCTTTTTATGCTTTCTTCTTGTGTGTTTAATAAACCTTAAGAAAAACCAAAAAAATAGTTGTAGCTTTTAGCTAGTTTAAATTTCCATGCTTGTAGTAGTAATTAAAAAGAAAACCCAAAAAGATTTCATGTTCTTCTTTTGCTTGTTGGGAGCTTTCCCGTGTAAATAGTTTTATTTCTTTTCTTTTCTTTGGGGGTCGATAGGAGAAGACCATGATTAAATTGTTGAAGTGGCTCTTATATGCACTATTCTTGATTTAACCAAGATCCCATATTGCCTTGACTTTTCCTATTTATTGAATGCTCGCAAATTCCAGCTTAGTTCAATGCACATGCACTCTTAATATTATTCACATCGTTCGGTCGTGCAAGTGAAAGGCAATTATGACGATATATGATGGACTGACTGAGATGAGAAAAGCGGGTATGAACTCGACCTCTCTTGTTTTTGTAAATATGATTAGTTCATCGTTTCTGATTCAGCCTATTATGAATAAACATGTTTGCAATGACAACTAGAGATCATAGTTTCTTGTGCCATGGTTGATTAACTAGGAGCTTATAGTGGTTTACCTTGCGTGCCAACATGCTATTAAAATGGTTGTGATGTGGTATGATAGGGTGGTATCCTCCTCTGAATGATTTAAGTTACTTGAATTGGCACATGCTCACGCATGTAGTAGAAACAAAATCAATATAGCCTTCATGATATTTATGTTCATGGTGAATTATATTCTACTCATGCTTGCATTCTGTGTTGATTAATTTTAATGCATGTTCATGACTGTTGTCGCTCTCTAGTTGGTCGCTTACCAGTCTTTTTCTAGCCTTCACCTGTACTAAGCGGGAATACTGCTTGTGCATCCAATCCCATAAACCCCAAAGTTATGCCATATGAGTCCACCATACCTACCTATATACGGTATCTACCTTCCGTTCCAAGTAAATTTGTATGTGCCAAACTGTAAACCTTCAAATAAATGTCCTATTTTGTATGCTCGAATAGCTCATGTATCAACTAAAGTTGTCCATATCTTCCATGTTAGGCGGGTTATTCTCAAGAGGAGTGGACTCCGCTCCTCACTCACGAGAAAATGGCTGGTCACCGGGATGCCCAGTCCCATGCTTTATGCAAACTAAATCAAAATAATTGCAAACAAAACTCCCCTTGGGACTCCTGTTAGTTGGAGGCACTCGTTGTTTCGAGCAAGCCATGGATTGATGCTTGTTGGTGGAGGGGGAGTATAAACTTTACCATTCTGTTTGGGAACCGCCTATAATGTGTGTAGCATGGAAGATATCGCCATCTCTTGGTTGTTATGTTGACAATGGAAGTATACCGCTCAAAATATTATTCATCTCTATTTTAAAACCAAGCTCTGGCACCTCTACAAATCTCTCCTTCCCTCTGTGAAGGACCTATCTATTTACTTTTATGTTGAGTCATCATCCTCTTATTAAAAAGCACCAGTTGGAGAGCACCATTGTCATTGCATTCATTACTGTTAGTTTACATTGAGTATGACTTGACTGGATCTTTTACCATGAATTACAATATCTAGTCAATCCTTGATCTTTAAAGGTGCTCTGCATTTATGTTTTGCGGTCTCAGAAAGGGCTTGCGAGATACCATCTTGTTATATCATATTATGATTGTTTTGAGAAAGTGTTGTCTTCCAAGATTTATTACTATTGCTCGATAGTTGATTATGCCATTGATATGAGTAAACATGAGACCTGGGAGTTATTGTGAATATGGTTAGTTCATAATCTTTGCTGAAAACTTGAATGCTGGCTTTACATATTTACAACAACAAGAGCAAACAAAGTTTGTAAAAGTTTTTCTTTATCACTTTCAGTTTGTCAACTGAATTGCTTGAGGACAAGCAAAGGTTTAAGCTTGGGGGAGTTGATACGTCTCCATCGTATCTACTTTTCCAAACACTTTTGCCCTTGTTTTGGCCTCTAACTTGCATGATTTGAATGGAACTAACCCGGACTCACGCTGTTTTCAGCAGAATTACCATGGTGTTATTTATGTGCAGAAACAAAAGTTCACGGAATGACCTGAAACTTCACGGAATGTCTTTTTGGAAATAATAAAAAATCCTTGCAAAAGATGAAGACCAGGGGGCCCACACCCTAGACACTAGGGTAGGGGCGCGCCCCCTACCTTGTGCACCCCTGGAGCTCCTCCGACCTCAACTCCAAATCTATATATTTGCTTTCGCGGAGAAAAAATCGGAGAGAAGGATTCATCGCGTTTTACGATACGGAGCCGCCGCCAAGCCCTAAAACCTCTCGGGAGGGCTGATCTGGAGTCCGTTCTGGGCTCCAGAGAGGGGAATCCATCACCATCGTCATCATCAACCATCCTCCATCACCAATTTCATGATGCTCACTGCTATGCGTGAGTAATTCCATCGTAGGCTTGCTGGACGGTGATGGGTTGGATGAGATTTATCATGTAATCGAGTTAGTTTTGTTAGGGTTTGATCCCTAGTATCCACTATGTTCTGAGATTGATGTTGCTATGACTTTGCTATGCTTAATGCTTGTCACTAGGGCCCGAGTGCCATGATTTCAGATCTGAACCTATTATGTTTTCATCAATATATGAGAGTTATTGATCCTATCTTGTAAGTCTATAGTCACCTACTATGTGTTATGATCCGGCAACCCCGAAGTGACAATAATCGGGACCACTCCCGGTGATGACCGTAGTTTGAGGAGTTCATGTATTCACTATTTGTTAATGCTTTGGTCCGGTACCCTATTAAAAGGAGGCCTTAATATCCCTTAGTTTCCGCAAGGACCCCGCTGCCACGGGAGGGTAGGACAAAAGATGTCATGCAAGTTCTTTTCCATAAGCACGTATGACTATATTCGGAATACATGCCTACATTACATTGATGAATTGGAGCTAGTTCTGTGTCACCCTATGTTATGACTGTTACATGATGAACCGCATCCGGCATAATTCTCTATCACCGATCCATTGCCTACGAGCTTTCCATATATTGTTCTTCACTTATTTACTTTTCCGTTGCTATTGTTACAATCACTACAAAATACCAAAAACATTACTTTTGTTATCATTACTTTTTGCTACCGTTACCACTATTATCATATTACTTTGCTACTAAATACTTTGCTGCAGATATTAAGTTTCCAAGTGTGGTTGAATTGACAACTCAACTGATAATACTTGAGAATATTCTTTGGCTCCCCTTGTGTCGAATCAATAAATTTGGATTGAATACTCTACCCTCAAAAACTGTTGCGATCCTCTATACTTGTGGGTTATCAACGGTGGAGTATGCGGTCTAGGCTGGAAGGTCCTTCGTTGTTTCTTTTGTCGGGTTTCTTCCGTTGGCCGGACTTGGAGCCACTGAATCCGGCATTGACTATGGTGTCCTCGGTGTTGTCGCCATTGCTTCTACGTTTGTGTCTATTGCACTGGAGTCTGCCGGTGCTTTTCTTAGCCTCTGTGGGGCCTGCCTCGCTGGCTGTGTTTTTGCAACGAGCTAGCTATCTGTCCTCACCTTCGCAAAAGCGGGTCATGAGTGCCGTAAGGGCTGCCATTGAGTTCAGCTTTTCTTGTCCAAGGTGGCGTGCTAGCCATTCGTCATGGATGTTGTGTTTGAAGGCTGCTAGGGCCTCGGCATTCGGACAGTCAACGATCTAGTTCTTTTTGGTTAGGAATCTAGTCCATAACTTCCTGGCCGATTCTCTGGGTTGTTGAACTATGTGGCTTAGGTCATCGGCATCTGGTGGCCGGACATAAGTTCCTTGGAAGTTGTCGAGGAAAGCCTCTTCCAAGTCCTCCCAGCCGCCGATTGAGTTCTCAGGTAGGCTATTTAATTAGTGTCGAGCTGGTCCTTTGAGTTTTAATGGGAGGTATTTGATGGCGTGGAGGTCGTTTCCTCGGGCCATGTGGATGTGGAGAATGAAATCCTCGATCCATACTGCAGGATCGGTTGTACCGTCGTATGATTCCATATTGACGGGCTTGAACCCCTCGGAGAATTCATGATCCAGTACTTCATCTGTGAAGCAGAGGGGGTGTGCGGTGCCTCTATATTGGGCCGCATCGTGGCGGAGCTCTGAAGGAGTCCGTCTGCGGCATTTGGCCCGAGCGTGGTTAGGTTTATCACGTCCGAATAATTAGTCGTCGTCGCGCCTCGAGGCACGTCCTCATGATCCGTAGATCAATCTTGTGTGTCCTGCTCTACGATCCAGAGTCTGTCGGAGGTCGTACGTATAACTCTGGACTCTTCCCTTCCTATTTTGACGGGGTGGTGGGGCGGTCTGCTGTTCGGCCTGAGTTGCCGCTTTATCTCAACCGCGGGGTGGCCGTTCCGCCGCCCTGTCCCAACCACATGGTGGTCGATCCGCATTACGCGAGGGGGGTATATGCTCTGGCGCCTCCTCATCGAATTGAGGTAGCAGTCTGCGTTTCGGGTAGCTCTTGGCTGGGCGGTTGAGGCCGTATTCTTCGGCTGTCAGGACATCAGTCCATCTATGAACGAGCAGATCTTGTTCAGCTTGAAGCTGTTGTTATTTCTTTTTCAGGCTCCTTGCAGTGGCTATGAGCTGAAGCTTAAAGCGCTCCTGCTCGAGAGGATCCTCAAGCACAATGAGGTCTTTGTTTCCAAGGCTTGTCTCCTCCTCGGAGGGCGAACGGTAACTATCATCCTCCGGGTCATCTTCTATGGCCTGTTCGTCAAGGTTGTCTTGCCTGTTGTCGTGTTCCTGTTCGGATGTAGCCCCGGTGGGGTCTTCACTGTTTTCAGCGTCGCCCGGAGTACTATTTTCTCCGGTGCCAGTGTTGCCGTCCTTTGAGCGGCGGGGCTTGGGACGGTGTTTGGGCCGCCGACGCTTGGACTGTGTCTCGGAGGTTTTGTTCGTATCCGGCTCTTCTTTGTCATCGCCAGATCCTTTAGGTGTATCAACCATGTACACATCGTATGAAGAGGTTGTCGTCCAACGTCCAGTGAATGGCGGGTCTTGGCCGTGCTCCTTGTCGGCATCGTCGTCCATACCATCGATGTCTTCTGAGCCATAGTCAAGCACGTCGGTTAAGTCATCGACGGTGGCTATGAAGTGGGTGGCGGGTGGGAAGCGAAATTCCTCATCATCCGTCTCTAGCTTGAACCGGACATAGTTCGGCTGTGAGTCCTTTTCCAAGGACAAATTCTTTAAAGATTTTAGCACGTCACCCAAAGGCGAGTGCTGTGACACGTCAGCGGTGCTGAACTCGAAGATCGATAACCGATCTAGCTCGGTGTCCACGGGTGTACACCGTCCAGAACTTATAGCCGGAGACGAGTCCGAAGTTCCGTTAAAGCGAATATCACGGGGCGTCGCGTCCATGTGAGGCTCCAACGCCACGGACTCTAAGGCCTCGGATGGCTCGATCTGCTTTGGCTCTAAGGTCGTTGCAGCCACATGAACCATCTCCTGGGTGTGATCCGATGATAGATTTAAGTCACGTTCATCGGGATGAGGGGGAGCGATCACCGCGGGCTCAAGTCCCTCGAAGATCAAGTCTCCACGGATATCCATGACATAGTTCAAGCTTCTGAATCCGACCTGATGGCCAGGGGCATAACTGTCGATCTGCTCCAGATGGCCAAGCGAGTTGGCCCGCAGTACGAAGCCGCCGAATACGATGATCTGTCCGGGGAGGAAGGTTCCTCCTCGGACAGCATCATTATTGATGATTGAGGGGGCCATCGAACCTTTTGTCGATGACACAGTGGAACTCTCAATGAAAGCACCAATGTCGGTGTCAAAACCGGCGGATCTCGGGTAGGGGGTCCCGAACTATGCGTCTAGGATCGATGGTAACAGGAGACAGGGGACATGATGTTTACCCAGGTTCGGGCCCTCTCTATGGAGGTAATACCCTACTTCCTGCTTGATTGATCTTGATGAATATGAGTATTACAAGAGTTGATCTACCACGAGATCGTAATGGCTAAACCCTAGAAGTCTAGCCTATGAATATGGTAATGAGTATATGTGTGTCCTTTCCAAACTATCCCTTTCGGTTTATATAGACACCGAGGGGATCTAGGGTTTACATGGAGTCGGTTGCATAAAAATGAATCTTTCGTCACCAAGATTGCCTTCCACGCCAAGTAGAGTCCAATCCGGACATGGTGCAGTCTTCGGCCTTCATGTCTTCACAGCCCAACAGTACGGCCCATGGATAATAGGCCGGACGCCCGAGGACCCCTTAGTCCAGGACTCCCTCACTTGAACCTGGCTTCAATGACAAGGTATCCGACGCGTAGTGCTGTCTTCGGCATTGCAAGGCGGGTTCCTCCTTCTGAACTCCAAAATAGTCTTCGGACAAATTGATCGTGTCCGGACCTATAACACACACCACACACAACCGTAGAGAGAATATAATAATACACAAGTCCAATCTGCAGAAAACTTTTACAACATGACATCACGTCCATCCGGTCCTAATTTCGAACCATTTTTTACCTGCCGCTCCATGTTTCGAGACGCGGTTGCCATTGGCACATCTTGTCGAAGCAGAGATCGTGTCCCCTTATTACGGGATTCTCATCAATACAGACATGGGTAACCCAACCGTGCCGTTTACACAACCCTCGGAACCAGGCGAATTTTGAGGCGAGTGGGGTGGCGTTCAATATTCACTGCCCGTATAAGGAGATAAGATTCCCCTTTCTTCTCCAACGCCTTCTCTCTACTCCTGCCTTTCCACTCTTGAGCTCCAGTGCCCAAGTTCTCATCTGTTTCCCACTCGAGAAAGCACTCCAACCATGTCTGGATCAGGAGCTGGTGGCAAGTGGATGGCTTCTTCTGTCAAGAAGATAGACATCAAGGAGCTTCGAGAGGCCGGATACCTAGCCAAGGAGATCGTTCACCGTCTCCCAGCCAAAGGACAGATTGTCCATACCCCAGAGCCCCATGAGAGGGTTGTATTTCTCGCACACTTCATCCGTGGACTGATGTTTTACTACAGGCTAGATTTCCATGATCTAGCCCCCAATTTTATCCTCAACATCCCAGCATTCATAATTGTTTGCGAGGCCTTCCTCCGTATCCCGCCTCATTTCGGCCTATGGCTGAAGACGTTCAATGTAAATCCGAAGGTGGTGAGAGGCCAACAAGCAGAGTGCGGAGGCGCCATGGTGGGCAAGATGCCCAACGTGATATGACACGAAGGTTCCTTTGTTGAGATGGTGAAGGGGTGGCAATTGGGGTAGTTCTACATCACCGAGCCGCATGACACCAACTGGGCAGCGGCCCCCGAATTTCGATCCAGAACTCCGTTGCGGCTTATCTCCTGGCAAGAGAAGGGCCTCATCTGGGGATCTTCGAGCGAGCTGACTAGCTCCAGATGTGCGTTCAAAACATGCTAACCAAGAGGATTGAACTCGTCAACGTGATCCAGGTTATCCTCATTCGCCGGATCCTTCCATGCCAACACCGGACTTGCTTTTTGCAGGAGTTCAATCCGGCCAAGCATCAGATGCTACGAGAGCTCTTCGGCACAACGCACGAAGATATCTGGAAAGTGCTCTTCAAGGCCGGTGAGATACCAACGCCCACGACCGAAGATTGCGGGCTCAACTTAAAGCGCCAGGCCAATTTGGTAAGTTCTTTCATGTATTCAAGGTATAGGATTTACTGGCATATTTTGGGAAGGAGTCTAAGCCTTCCTATCAATTTTCAGGCCTGGAACGACATAATAGAGCGGATTAATTGTCCCGCTCCACTTCCCGAAGACGAGGAGACCCCACTCCTAATGAAGATGCTATTCCCGACGCCTTATGATGTGCTGGAGAAGAAGGCCAAGAAGACGGCCAAAGGGAGCAGGAGCGGCCTTCACCGAAAGGGTGCTTCGGACATGTCGTCCAAAGACGAGACTGACTCTTCGGTCATCGAAGACGACGGTGAGGAGGAAGAAGAAAGCGGCTTCCCCCCGGAGGGGGGAAAGAAGAAAAGAGAGGCCTCCATGGATCTGGAGGCGAAAGCGCCCAAGAGGGGGAAGGGCTCCCTTGCGGATAACTCCGCATGGGATGCCGAAAGTAGTCCAGATCGAATGCCCCGGACCAAGCCTCGGGCTGCCTCTTAAGTACCGAAACCCTATGCACCTCCCGATACCTGGCCTTCCCAGTTTATAATATTAACATGTTTAAACTATGCCATTGCAGTCCGGCCCGCGACGGCTCCCCGCGATCCTCGATAGAGGATTCGCTAGACTCAAAGGAGATGGCTAGCATGTCTCCACTGCCCACTCATTCTGCCTCACCCAAGGGTGATGACGAGGTGGCGTCCCAAAGGATCTTCCCCAACCAGGGGGAGATTCCGGAAATCATTAAGGTGGCGCCGCAGGATGACTCCATGGCTGCCGGACACATGGTGGAGAAAGCCCCCATGGAGACTGGCAATGGGGGCCAAATTCCCATCGGCCCTTTGCCAGATATCGTTTTGGAGACCTACACGGCTCCGGAGTCCAGCGAACGGCCTTCCCCGAAAGGAGGAAGCATGCCTATTCCACTGGTGACCTCTGTCCAACCAGAGGCACCGGATAATCTTCTAGAGGCGCTGCGAGGCGCCTCCATTGTGGATGAGCACCTATCCTTATGGGTACGGTGATCGAAAAGGTTCAATCCGCCAAAAAGCAGACTGACCGATGCCTGCACTAGCCTTTTAACAGGCTTTGACGTAACCATTGTAGAAAAAATATCACAATGTGGACAGTAGCCCTCGATGCTCTGTTCGGTGTCCGGAAAGGAAAAGCCGAAGAGGGGATCAAAATAATCTTCGCAGGAGTCTAACATAATATGTCTTTGTGATTAAGCGGGCATCGCTGCTGGCTGCTACTGCTCACACTGTCGAGGTCTTCAGACTGAAGCAGAACCTGGAGCGGGCCGAGAAAGAGCTCGGCCTCGTGAAGAAGCAGCTGGAGGACAGTAAAGGTATGCCGTGACCTGCGTGTATGTTTAGGAAGAATGAATACTTCGTGCTTGATTAAAGTGCCATGAACTTTATTAGGGTCCACGACCAAGATGGTGGCTCTTAAGAAGGCATTATTAAAGGCCGAGAACAAAGTGGCCAAGGAAAGCACCGCGCGCGAGAAGCACAAGGCCCGGGTCGGCAAGGTTCAGCAAGAGGTCCAGGACGCCGTCAAGAAGTGCGAGTCCTTGGAGCGTGATTCTAAGATGCAAGCGTACGAACTTGCGAAGGCCCTCCAGAGTGTGCAGGAGGCTTGAGCCGAAGCCCAGAGCGCCTTTCAAGAAATCCAGGCGGCCCGGAAGATCGCGGCAGGTAAGGCTTTCAGTATGCAAAGCAAGTCTGTGGAGGAAGCGTTCCTTTTACTTACCCGGATTTGGGGCTCTCCAAGGGCGTTTATGGATTTGCCGCGCAGCGTATCAGACACTGCTGAGTTCTATCGTGCCGTGGAAGAGAGTTCGATGGAGAAGCTGTTCTGGTCCCAATATCTTGGACCCGAACATCCGGTGTCCTTCAGCGACCAGCTGAAACAGCTGGTCGAGCTGCACAAGGCGGCCGAGCTAGCCATGAAGGAGTTGATAGTCCGACTATGGCCTGCTGTGCTGATACCTAGCAGCTACTTCAGACTTGTGAAGCGGCTTGTTGATGCCTGCCCCCGGCTTGAGGTGATAAAGTGGTCTGTCTGCATCGAAGGTGCATGGATGGCCTTTGCCCACGTCAAAACGAACTGGGCGAAGATGGATGCCAAGAAAGTAATGACCAAGGGGCCACCTGAGGGCAAGGAGCACCACCGACCCGAGATGTATTTTTGAGAAAATGTCCTTGAGCTCCCTCTGCCTTGTATAAAACAAGTTGTTTATGCAATATGATGCTTGAGATGTTTTTAAATTTTTACTTCCTTTGCGGCCGTATTGTATGAAATCTAAGGGTTAACTAGTCGTCGGCTTCTGCCCCCACATAGGTAGTACGGGGGTGTTCGGGATGGAATCTAAACAATCTTGATCCAATTAAATGGTCCTTGAAGGAGTTGTTTAGCGCAATGAACCAGGCAACCAGACTATGCGGCTGTAACGCCCTCACTTAGCCATAGGAGTGCGACAATAAAAACATGGCGCAGCCCCTAGTATCCGAACTAGGGTGTTATAGGCATATGATCGGGAAGTACCAATCCTTCACGTAATGCACAAGAAATCTCCAATGATTTGCAACCTCCGAACAGCTGACCAGCTCTCGCCGCATCATGACAGTCAGTTTTCGGCTTTCTCTACTGAGGTGCTCCTTTGGATAAACCAAGGCAGAATCGCAGTAGTTCTCCCTTTACTATCTTAGCCGATATAGCGGAACGTATGGTAGCAAGCACAGGATCCCGGGAACCCAACTATTGACCAAAGACATGATTCGGAGCCAATGCATATAATGCTAAATTCGGGGTGCCGAACTATACTTATAAAAAGTGTTCGGACTTTTGTTGCCATAGTGTGGGGTGCTATGCAGCCCCTGGCGAACATGAAAACATACCAAAGTGTACGGGTGCTACCTGATAGGGTTATCCACAGGGGAGCTGGAAAAAAGAGAAAGAAAACAGAAAAGGTACGAAGGTAAAATGCTGGAGTCCCAGCCGCAGACTGTTCTCATTGTAATTTAATTAGTATGTCCAAGCGCATTGATACATGTAGTGCTATAAGCAACAGGCTATTTGACATGCCGAAACCAAGAGAGAGCTGCATGCGGGTCCTGAAAACAGGTAAAGCTATCGTTAACAGAATCACCTAAAAAGTCCCCCATATGTCTGTGTTTCTCGTCATCTTGGTGTGTTTATCCTTCTAGAGGACCAATGATCAGACCACCAGATGGTGCCTGTGGGATTGAGGCCTGCAAAGGAAACAAGTAAAAGTGAAAGTATGTGCGTATCCGACGTTGGTTGAGCCGTACTACGGACCACAAGCTAGTTGTGCCTTCGTCGATGACCATGGGATTTTGAGTAGTTAATTATGTACGCGCAACATGAATGCCATTACTTGATTAGAACTGCGACGGAGGCTAGATTGCTAGTCGAGCTCCTAACGAGCCGAGCTCTCCTACTGCAGAGTAGTTCGGACCCTCTTAATGGTGTTCGTAGGCTCGGCAGTCGAATTAAGGCTCTGCCTGAGAAGGCCGCACTGTACTTCTGCTGCTAGGGCATCTGTGTGCTCTTCTGTACGGAGGGAGCGTTCCGTGTTTCCGTTGACTGTTATGACACCGAGTGGACCGGGCATCTTGAGCTTAAGATAAGCATAATGTGGTACTTCATTGAATCGAGCAAACACAGTTCGTCCGAGCAGTGCGTGATAGCCGCTGCGGAAAGGGACGATATTGAAGATTAACTCCTCGCTTCGGAAGTCGTCCGGAGATCCGAAGACAACCTCTAGTGTGATTGAGCCCGTACAGCGGGCCTCGACACCTGGTATGACTCCTTTGAAGGTAGTCCTGGTGGGCTTGATCCGAGATGGGTTAATGCCCATTTTTCGCGTTGTATCCCGATAGAGCAGATTAAGGCTGCTACCTCCATCCATGAGGACGCAGGTCAAGTGGAACCCATCAATTATTGGGTCTAGGACAAGTGCGGCTGAGCCACCGTGATGGGTACTGGTCGGATGATCTCGGCAATCAAAGGTGATCGACATGACGACCATGGATTAAATTTTGAGGCGACTGGCTCTATCGCGTAGATGTCCCTAAGTGCGCACTTGCGCTCCCTATTGGGGATGTGGGTAGCGTATATCATGTTCATCATTTGGACCTGAGGGGGAAACTTCTTCTGTCCCCCTATGTTCGGTTGCTGGGGCTCTTCGTCACAGTCCTCGCTTTGCGATCCTTTATCCCTGTTCTCGGCGTTTCATTTGCCGGCCTGTTAAAAAACCCAGCAATCTCTATTTGTATGATTGGCTGGCTTTTCTGGGGTGCCATGAATCTGGCACGGACGATCAAGTATGCAGTCCAAGCTGGACGGGCCTGAATTATTCTTTTGGAACGGCTTCTTCCGCTGACCGAACTTAGAGCCCCTGAATCCGGCATTGACTGTCGTGTCCTTGGTGTTATCGCTGTTGTTTCGACGTTTGTATCTGTTGCGTCGAGACTTGTCTTTGCTAGTTTTAGCTTCAGGGGTACCGGCGTCGCTTGCATTGTTTTTGCTACGGGCCAACCAAATGCCCTCACCCACACAAAAGAGGGTCATGAGTGTCGTGAGGGCTACCATGGATTTTGGCTTTTCTTGGCCGAGGTGGCGAGTGAGCCATTCGTCGCCGATGCTGTGTTTGAAGGCTGCTAGGGCTTCGGCATTCGGACAATCGACGATTTGGTTCTTTTTAGTTAAGAACCTAGTCCAGAATTTCCTGGTGGACCCTCTGGGTTGTTGGACTATATGGCTTAAGTCATCAGCATCCGGAGGTTGAACATATGTACCTTGGAAGTTATCAAGGAAGGCCTCTTCCAAGTCCTCCCAGCTGCCAATAGAATTTGCAGGCAGACTGTTGAGCCAGTGCCGAGCTGGCACCTTGAGTTTTAAAGGGAGGTATTTGATGGCGTGGAGGTCATCGCCGCGGGCCATATGAATGTGGAGAATGAAGTCTTCGATCCACACCCCGGGGTCCGTGGTTCCATCGTATGATCCTATGTTCACAGGTTTGAACCCTTCTGGGAATTCATGATCCAGGACCTCATCGGTGAAGCAATGAGGGTGTGTGGTGCCTCTATATCGGGTCGTATCGCGATGTAGCTCTGATGGAGTCGTCTGCGGTTTTCGGCCCGCACGTGACTAAGTTTGTCACGTCCGAATAGGTGGCCGTCGTAGTGTGTTGAGGCACGCCCTCGCGATCCGTAGATTGATCTAGTGTGTCCTAGTTTATTGTTCATGGTTTGTCGGAGGTCATATGTATGCCCCGGGATGGTTTGCCTCTGCCTGTGCGCCGAGGCGGGGCTGGCTGGTGTTTGGCGTGAGTTGTCGTTTTGTCTCGACCACGTGGTGGTCGGTCAGCCGCATTGTACGATGGAGGTATGTAGTTCGGCGCCTTCTCGTCAAACTGAGGTAGCAATTTGTGCTTTGGGTAGCTTTTGGTTGGGCGCTTGAGGTCGTACTCTTCGGCTGCTAGGACATCGGTCCATTTATCATTGAGCAGATCTTGGTCAGCTTGAAGCTGCTGCTGCTTCTTTTTCAGGCTCCTAGCAGTGGCTATTAGTTGGCGCTTGAAGTGCTCCTGCTCAAGAGGTTCCTCAGGCACGATGAAATCCTCGGTGCCGAGGCTTACCTCGTCCTTGGAGAGCGGAAGGTAGTTATCGTCCTCCAAATCTTCATGTGTGGCCTGTTTACCGGGGCTAACTTGCCCGCCCTCCCGTTCATTTTGTTCATTAACTTTATCGATGGGGTCTTCGTTGTCTTTGACACCTTCTCGAGTGTTGTCTTCTCCTGTGCCGGTACTGCTGTCTTTACTGCGGCGTGACTTAGAGCAGCGTTGCTGACTCTAGCGCTTGGATTGTATTTCGGAAGGTTTATCCTCAACCGGATCTTCCTTGTCATCGCCGCTGTTTGCTACCTCTTGAGCACCACGTTGGTTTTCCCTTGAAGAGGAAAGGGTGGTGTAGTAAAGCAGTGTAAGTATTTCCCTCGGTTTTTGAGAACCAAGGTATCAATCCAGTAGATGACCACGCACGAGTCACCTTGTACCTACACAAACAAATAAGAACCTCGCAACCAACATGATAAAGGGGTTGTTAGTCCCTTCATAGCCACTTGCAAGAGTGAGATCTGATAGAGATGATAATAATAAGATAAATATTTTTGGTATTTTTATGATATAGATTGAAAGTAAAGATTGCAAAATAAACGCTAAAGTAAATAACAGTAGATTAATATGATGGAAGATAGACCCGGGGGCCATAGGCTTCACTGGTGGTTTCTCTCAAGATAGCATAAGTATTACGGTGGGTGAACAAATTACTGTCGAGCAATTGATAGAAAAGCGAATAATTATGAGAATATCTAGGTATGATCATGTATATAGGCATCACGTCTGTGACAAGTAGACCGACTCCTGCCTGCATCTACTACTATTACTCCACACATCGACCACTATCCAACATGCATCTAGAGTATTAAGTTCATAAGAACGGGGTAACGCTTTAAGCAAGACAACATGATGTAGAGGGATAAACTCATGCAATATGATATAAACCCCATCTTTTTATCCTCGATGGCAACAATACAATATGTGTCGTTTCCCTTTCTGTCACTGGGATCGAGCACCGCAAGATTGAACCCAAAGCTAAGCACTTCTCCCATTGTAAGAAAGATCAATCTAGTAGGCCAAACCAAACTGAAAATTCGAAGAGACTTGCAAAGATAACCAATCATACATAAAAGAATTCAGAGAAGATTCAAATATTGTTCATAGATAATCTTGATCATAAACCCACAATTCATCGGATCTCGACAAACACACTGCAAAAACAGATTACATCGAATAGATCTCCAAGAGAATCGAGAACTTTGTATTGAGATCCAAAGAGAGAGAAGAAGCCATCTAGCTAATAACTATGGACCCGAAGGTCTGAGGTAAACTACTCACACATCATAGGAGGGGCCATGGAGTTGATGTAGACGCCCTCCGTGATCAATGCCCCCTCCGACGGAGCTCCGGAAAAGGCCCCAAGATGGGATCTCTTGGGTACAGAAGGTTGCGGCGGTGGAATTAGGTTTTCGTGGTGCTCCTGGATGTTTGGGGGTATATGGATATATATATATATATATATATATATATATATATATATATATATATATATATATATATATATATGGAAGGAAGAAGTAGGTCGGTGGAGCAACGAGGGGCCCACGAGGGTGGAGGGCGCGCCCCCCTGCCTCGTGGCCTCCTCGATTGTTTCTTGACGTCCACTCCAAGTCTCCTGGATCATGTTTGTTCCAAAAATAACGCTCCTAAAGGTTTCACTCCGTTTGGACTCCGTTTGATATTCCTTTTCGGCGAAACTCTAAAATAGGCAAAAAACAGCAATTTGGGTTGGGCCTCCGGTTAATAGGTTAGTCCGAAAAATAATATAAAAGTGTAAAAATAAGCCCATTAACATCCAAAGTAGATAATATAATAGCAGGAGCAATAAAAAATTATAGATACGGTGGAGACGTATCATTGTTCTCCTTTGGTGCATCCACCATGTATACATCGTACGAGGAAGTGGCCGTCCAGTGTTCGGTAAATGACGGGTTCTGGGCCTCTTCTTCTCCGGCATCGTCGTCCATACCGTCGATGTCCTCAGAGTCGTAATCAAGTTCGCCGGTCAAATCCTCGACTGTGGCTATGGAGTGGGTGGCGGGTGGGAAGCAAAATTCTCCACCGTCAGCCCCTAGTTCGAGCCGGATATAGTTTGGCTGTGAGTCCTCCGCCAAGGACAGGTTCTTAAATGAGTTTAGCACATTGCCCAAAGGCGAGTGCTGGAAGATGTCTGTGGCGCTGAATTCGAAGATCGATAAACGATCAAGCTCGGCGTCCGTGGCCTCACATGGTTCGGAACTTACGGCTGGAGACAAGTACGAAATTCCGCTAACAGAGACGTCATGAGAGGTTAAGTCTATATGCGGCTCCAACGCCGTAGAATCTGTGGGCTCCGTGGTGGGGTTGATCCTCCCATCCTTGGGTGGCGCAACTTGCACTGGATCTAGGGCCAGAGCGGTTATAGGAGCAATCTCCCAGATGCAGCCTGATGATAGATTTAGGTCATGATCATCGGGGCGACCGGGAGCGGCTACCGCGGTCTCGAATCCGGCGAAGATCAAGTCTCCACAGGTGTCTACAACGTAGTTCAAGCTCCCAAACCTGACCTGATGGCCAGGGGCATAGCTTCCGATCTGCTCCAGATGGCAAAGCGAATTGGCTCGCAGTGCGAAGCCGACGAACACGAAGATCTGTCCGGGGAGGAAAGTTTCTCCTTGGACAGCATCATTATGGAAGATTGAAGGGGCCATCAAACCTTTTAGCGACAGCACAGTGGCACTCTCAATGAAAGCACCAATGTCGGTGTCAAAACCGGCGGATCTCAGGTAGGGGGTCCCGAACTATGCGTCTAAGGTCGATGGTAACATGAGACAAGGGACACGATGTTTACCTAGGTTCAGGCCCTCTCTATAGAGGTAATACCCTACGTCCTGCTTGGTTGATATTGATGAATATGAGTGTTACAAGAGTCGATCTACCTCGAGATCTTAATGGCTAAACCCTAGAGGTCCAACGTGTATGGCTATGATAATGAGTATCCTCTATCCGGACTAAGTCCTCCGGTTTATATAGACACTGGGAGGATCTAGGGTTACACAAGGTCGGTTACAAAGAAAGGAATCTACATATTCGGTCGCCAAGCTTGCCTTCCATGCCAAGGAGAGTCCCATCCGGACACGGGTGTAGTCTTTGGTCTTCATATCTTCACAGTCCATCAGTCCGACCCATGGCTAATAGGTCGGACGCCCGAGGACCCCTTAGTCCAGGACTCCCTCAGGCGCGCCTACCCACCTGGGCGCGCCACCCTACCTCGTGGCCGCCTCGCTGCTTCCTTGACCTCCACTCCAAGTCTCCTGGATTGCGTTTGTTAAAAAAAAGATCCTCACGAAGGTTTCGTTCCGTTTGATATTACTTTTCTGCGAGAAATAGGCAAAAAATAGCAATTTTCACTAGGCCTTCGGTTAATAGGTTAGTCCCAAAAATAATATAAAAGTGCATAATAAAGCCCATTAAACATCCAAAACAGATAATATAATAGCATGGAACAATCAAAAATTATAGATACGTTGGAGACGTATCAAGCATCCCCAAGCTTAATTCCTGCTCGTCCTCGGGGTAATGATAAAAACAGAATTTTTGATGTGGAATGCTACCTAACATAATTTTCAATGTAATTCTCTTTATTGCGGCATGAATGTTTAAATCCAAAAGATTCTAGACACAAGTTTAATATTGACATAAAAATAATAATAACAGTTCAAGCATGCTAACCAAGAAATTATGTCTTATCAAAATAACATAGCCAAAGAAAGCTTATCCCTACAAAATCATATAGTTTGGCCATGCTTCGTTATGCCCGAGCTTCAACAACTATGTGCGAGACCTGCTTTGCCTTAGCCTATGGAGCATGTGGAGGTCGTCACACCGGTGACCCGGGTGAGCGACATGATTCACCTAGGTCATGTGAGCAACTAGAGGCGCCTGAGTCCATCGTGTTAGTGGTATCGGTGACTGATAATGTTGAGGTGGTCAGTATGTTGGCGTCTGAGCCCAACCAGCCACTCGCCATTATGGAGCGTGAAGGTTTGGATGTTATAGTCTCTCACTCGCATGAGACCGTTGGGCAGGTTTCTGTGCGTGACAAGGTCAATGATATTCTCTTTCAGATAGAGATTCACAACTTGCTCAAACGTTTGGAGGCGGCTAGCCCTGGATCTGGCAAGGCAATTGTGGATGAGGCTCTCGGGAGCAAGAGAATGAAGAGTAGCACCACGAGAAAGGCGTCTGCAACTGCTTGATGGATGGTCACCGGTCTCTTGGGTTATCCTTTTGGTCTGATTTGTTTTCACAGATTTGGTGGTGCATGTGGGCTTCAACCGTTCTACTCTTGTTGAGGGTTTCTTTGTGATGTAGCAGTGTGAGGGTTGGTGGTTGTTCTATGTTGGGTATGTTTGTAGGGTTGATCACGTGTTTACGGGGTTGCATGCTCCGTGAGTAGTCCACATGTGGTTGGTTTGTACCGGTTTTGGCCCAGTTTTTCGTTGATTAACTGGGCAATTCTCTTCTGCTTAATTAATCGATGAGGCAAATATTTTGCCTCCATTTCAAAAAAAGGTTCGCTCGAATGTCGTCCGTCTACTCATAGGGATCAATATGGATGTCCATGATTCTGCTATTGGTCATTGAATGAAAGGGGGTTTCTTCATGTCTATTTTTTACCGAACCTACTAGGTCACAAGCTTAAGGGAATCATGATCTGTTGAGTGTTATTGATGTAATAGTTATGAGAAAGTATTTATGAAATGGTTGAAGGAAATATGCCCTAGAGGCAATAATAAAGTTGTTATTTATATTTCCTTATATCATGATAAATGTTTATTATTCATGCTAGAATTGTACTAACCGGAAACTTAGTACATGTGTGAATACATAGACAAACAGAGTGTCACTAGTATGCCTCTACTTGACTAGCTCGTTAATCAAAGATGGTTAAGTTTCCTAGCCATGGACAAAGAGTTGTCATTTTATTAATGGGATCACATCATTAGAGAATGATGTGATTCACTTGACCCATTTGTTATCTTAGCACGATGATCGTTTAGTTTGTTGCTATTGCTTTCTCCATAACTTATACATGTTCCTAGGAGTATGGGATCATGCAACTCCTGAATACCGGAAGAACACTTTGTGTGCTACCAAACGTCACAACGTAACTAGATGATTATAAAGGTGCTCTACAGGTATCTCCGATGGTGTTTGTTGAGTTGGCATAGATCGAGATTAGGATTTGTCACTCTATCTATCAGAGAGGTATCTCTGGGCCCTCTCGGTAATGTACATCACTATGAGCCTTGCAAGCAATGTGACTAATGAGTTAGTTGTGGGATGATGCATGATGACCCACAAGTATAGGGTATCTATCATAGTCCTTTCGATAAGTAAGAGTGTCGAACCCAACGAGGAGCAGAAGGAAATGATTAGCGGTTTCCAGCAAGGTATTCTCTGCAAGTACTGAAATAAGTGGTAACAGATAGTTTTGTGATAAGATAATTTGTAACGAGCAACAAGTAACAAAAGTAAATAAGGTGCAGCAAGGTGGCCCAATCCTTTTTGTAGCAAAGGACAAGCCTGGACAAACTCTTATATGATGTAAAGCACTCCCGAGGACACATGGGAATATCATCAAGCTAGTTTTCATCACGTTCATATGATTCGCATTCGGTACTTTGATAATTTGGTATGTGGGTGGACCGGTGCTTGGGTGCTGCCCTTACTTGGACAAGCATCCCACTTATGATTAACCTCTATTGCAAGAATCCACAAATACAACAAAAGTATTAAGGTAAACCTAACCATAGCATGAAACATATGGATCCAAATCAGCACCTTACGAAGCAACGCATAAACTAGGGTTCAAGCTTCTGTCACTCTAGCAACCCATCATTTACTTATTACTTCCCAATGCCTTCCACTAGGCCCAAATAATGGTGAAGTGTCATGTAGTCGGCATTCACATAACACCACTAGAGGAGAGACAACATACATCTCATCAAAATATCAAACGAATACCAAATTCACATGACTACTAATAGCAAGACTTCTCCCATGTCCTCAGAAACAAAAGTAACTACTCACAAAGCATAAACATGTTCATAATCAGAGGGGTATTAATATGCATATAGGATCTGAACATATGATCTTCCACCAATTAAACCAACTAGCATCAACTACAAGGAGTAATTAGCACTACTAGCAACCTACTAGCACCAATCCCGGACTTGGAGACAAGAGTTGGATACAAGAGATGAACTAGGGTTTTGAGATGAGATGGTGCTGATGAAGATGTTGATGGAGATTGCCCTCTCCCGATGAGTGGAGCGTTGGTAATGACGACTGCGATGATTTCCCCCTCCGGGATGGAAGTTTCTCCGGCAGAACAGCTCCGCCAAAGCCCTAGATTGGTTCTGCCAAGGTTCCGCCTCGTGGCGGCGGTGTTTCGTCCGAGAAGATGACTTCTGATTTTTTTTCCATCGAAAGACTCCATATAGCAGAAGATGGCCACCGGAGGTCCACCACGGGGCCCACGAGGTAGGGGGCGCGCCCAAGGGGGTAGGGCGCGCCCCCCACCCTCGTGAGTAGGGTGTGGCCCCCCTGGTGAAGTTCTTGCTCTCAATATTTTTTATATATTTGGAAAACATCTTCCGTGAAGTTTTAGGACTTTTGGAGTTGTGCAGAATAGGTCTCTAATATTTGCTCCTTTTCCAGCCCAGAATCCCAGCTGCCGGCATTCTACCTTCTTTATGTAAACCTTGTAAAATAAGAGATAATAGGCATAAGTATTGTGACATAATGTGTAATAACAGCCGATAATGAAATAAATATTGATATAAAAGCATGATGCAAATTGAACGTATCAACTCCCCCAAGCTTAGACCTCGCTTGTCCTCAAGTGAAAAGCCGAAATCGAAAAATATGTCCACGTGTTTTAGAGATAGAGGTGTCGATAAAAATAAAATACGAACATGAGGGCATCATGATCATTCTTAGAACAGCAACTTACATAATTCTTTGTCATATAATATCTAATGCTGGAGTAATAATTCAATCACAATATCAAGTATGAATCGTAAAATTCATTGAAAACTAACAAACTACAATCTCAGTCATTGAAGCAATTGCAATTTATCATAACATAGGAAAGAGTCAATGTACAAGAGCTTTTCAGCAAGTCCACATACTCAACTATCATATAGTCTTTCACAATTGCTGACACTCACGCAATACTTATGGGTATGGAGTTTTAATCGGACACAGAGAAAAGATAGGGGCTTACAGTTTTGCCCCCCCCCGAACGTTTTACCCCAAGGGTAATGTCAACAGTAATAGTTCATGAAGACTCACATCCAATTAGCCATATATACCAGGATCTTTCCAACATATTGTGCTTGCCAAAGGATAAAATGTAAAAAGGAAGGGTGAAGATCACCATGACTCTTATGCAATGTAGGAGATAAAAGTAAAAGATAGGCCCTTCGCAGAGGAAAGCAGAGGTTGTCATGCGATTTTATGGTTTGGATGCACAAAATCTTAATGCAAAAGAACGTCACTTTATATTGCCACTTGTGATATGGACCTTTATTATGCAGTTTGTTGCTTTTATTACTTCCATATCACACGCTTGTATAAAGCTTATTTCCTCCACACCAATCAATCATACATATATATTTAGAGAGCAATTTTTATTGCTTGCACCGATGACAACTTACTTGATGGATCTTACTCAATCCATAGGTAGATATGGTGGACTCTTATGGCAAGACTGGTTTAAGGGTATTTGTAAGCACAAGTAGTATCTCTACTTGGTGCAATGAATTTGGCTAGCATGAGGGTGAAAAGACAAGCTCATCATGTTGGAAGATCCAAGACAATATAATTTATCTTAGATGTAAGAAAACATAACCCATTACATTGTCTTCCTTGTCCAATGTTAACTCTTTAGCATGTCATATTTTAATGAGTGCTCACAATCATAAAAGATGTCCAAGATAGTATATTTATATGTGAAGACCTCTCTTTCTTTATTACTTCCTATTAATTGTAACAATGACCAAAACTGTGTTTGTCAACCCTCAATAACTTTTATTCATCATACTCTTTCTATGTGAGCTCATTACTCTCCATAAGACTCATATGATCTCTTTGTTTCTTTTTATTTCTTTCTCTTTTCTTTTATTCCTTTAGGATCATGGCAAAATAATCAAGCCCTTGACTCAACACTAATCTTTATTACATAGCTCACGGACTCGATTACATAAAAGCAAAACTCACAGCTAGATCACACTAAGAACTTTTATTCTACTAGATCAAGATATTACCAAAAGGATCGAACTAGGGAAAATGATAAAGATAAAGTGATGGTGATACGATACCGGGGAACTCCCCCAAGCTTGGCAGTTGCCAAGTGGAGTGCCCATACCAGATACTCAATTCTTCTTTGTTGGTGGAGACGGTGGAGATTTTGTTGATGGCGTAGGCTTCTTCCGTAATTTGCGTTTGAGGACAGAATTTTGGTCCCTTAGGTCCTCGATCTCCTGTTCCAGGCTTAGTATCTTTTTGCATAGTTCCTGCTTGTTTTCCTGGAAGAGGCGAAAAGGAATGAACTCGATCTTAGGTTTCTTTACTCTATCCGGGAGACTTGACTTTTTGAACTCCACATGCATGTCCCCAGGTTGAGGTAGTGGGACTTCATCTTCATCTGAGCTCGTCTCCTCCTTTCCCTTGGGTTTGTAGTCTTCTTCTTCCTCCGTAGTCCAACCACAATGCTCCACATCCCCATAGACCTCAGGATCTGCAAGGTAATCAGCCACATAGCTTTCTCCTTCCGAATCCTGGGACGACATGTTGCTCTGTCTGCAGCAGGACAGCTCAACACAAAGGCAAGAGATTTTTGCGTGATACGGGACTCAAAATCCCCGGGAGATTATATAATGAATTTTTACCGACCAAAATATGTGCCGTGTACGAAAACGGAGTCCGGAGAGCACACGAGGTGCCCACGAGGTAGGGGGCGCGCCCAGTAGGGTAGGGCGCGCCCTCCACCCTCGTGGATCCCTCGTGTCCTTCCCGGACTGCTGCTTATTTTTCTATTTTTCTAAATATTCCAAAACGGAGAAATATTGCTTTAAAAACTGTTTTGGAGTCGGTTTACTTACCGTACCACATACCTATTCCTTTTCGGAGTCTGAAACATTCCTGAAAGTGCCCCTTTTGTATTCCTCCGGGGTTACAGTTTCAATAACATTGGTCTCAACATTTATGGGATTACCTGAGATATAGTGTTTGATTCTTTGACCTTACACCACCTTCTGATTGGTACCTTCGAAGTTGTTGATTTTTATGGCACCGGAACGGTAGACCTCCTCGATAACGTAAGGGCCTTCCCATTTAGAGAGAAGTTTTCCCGCAAAAAATCTTAAACGAGAGTTGTATAGCAATACATAATCACCTACATTAAACTCACGCTTTTGTATCCTTTTTGTCATGCCATATTTTAACTTTTTCTTTAAACAACTTGGCATTCTCATAGGCTTGGGTTCTCCATTCATCAAGTGAGCTCATATCAAATAGCCTCTTCTCACCGGCAAGTTTAAAATCATAATTAAGTTCTTTAATAGCCCAATAAGCCTTGTGTTCTAGTTCGAGAGGCAAGTGACATGCTTTTCCATAGACCATTTTATACGGAGACATACCCATAGGATTTTTATATGCAGTTCTATAGGCCCATAATGCATCATCAAGTTTCTTGGACCAATTCTTTCTAGACCTATTAACAATCTTTTGCAAAATTAATTTGAGCTCTCTATTACTCAATTCTACTTGACCACTAGACTGAGGGTGATAAGGAGATGCAATTCTATGATTAACATCATATTTAGCAAGCATTTTATGGAAGGCACCATGAATAAAATGTGAACCACCATCAGTAATTAAATATATAGGGACTACAAATCTTGGAAAAATAACTTCTTTAAGCATTTTAATAGAAGTGTTATGATCATCACTACTAGTTGGAATAGCTTCTACCCACTTAGTAACGTAATCAACAGCAACTAAAATATGTGTATATGTGTATAACCATTAGAGGAAGGAAAAGGTCCCATATAGTCAAAGCCCCAAACATCAAATGGTTCAATGACAAGTGAATAATTCACAGGAATTTCTTGACATCTACTAATATTACCAATTCTTTGACATTCATCACAACATAAGACAAACTTACGGGCATCCTTGAAGAGAGTAGGCCAATAAAAACCAGATTGCAGTACCTTATGTGCAGTTCTATCTCCACCATGGTGTCCTCCATAAGCTTCGGAGTGACACTTGCGTAGGATCTATTCCTGTTCATGCTCAAGTACACAACGTCTAATAACACCATCTACTCCTTTATAAAGATGTGGGTCATCCCAAAAGTAATGCCTCAAGTCATAGAAGAACCTTTTCTTTTGCTGGTATGTGAAACTAGGTGGTATAAACTTAGCAACAATGTAATTAGCATAATCAGCATACCATGCAGCAGTATGAGAAGCATTTATGACATTTAATTGCTCATCAGGAAAACTATCATCAATAGGTAGTGGGTCATCAAGCACATTTTCTAACCTAGACAAGTTGTCTGCAACGGGGTCCTCAGCTCCTTTTCTATCAAAAATATGCAAATCAAATTCGTGTAGCAAGAGAACCCATATAATAAGTCTAGGTTTAGCATCTTTCTTTTCCATAAGATATTTAATAGCAGCATGATCAGTGTGAATAGTTACTTTAGAATCAACAATATAAGGTCTAAACTTATCACAAGCAAATACAACTGCTAAGAATTCTTTTTCAGTGGTAGCATAGTTTCTTTGAGCATTGTCTAGAGTTTTACTAGCATATTGAATAACATTTAGTTTCTTATCAACTCTTTGTCCTAGAACAGCACCTACAACATAATCACTAGCATCACACATAATTTCAAAGGGTAAATTCCAATCAGGTGGCTGAACAATAGGTGCAGAGATCAATGCTTTATTAAGTATTTCAAATGCTTCTACACAATCATCATCAAAAAGAAATGGTATATCTTTTTGTAATAAATTAGTCAGAGGCCGAGAGATTTTTGAGAAGTCCTTAATGAACCTCCTATAAAAACCGGCATGACCAAGGAAACTTCTTATACCTTTGATGTCCTTGGGACATGGCATCTTTTCAATAGCATCAACCTTGGCTTTATCAACTTCAATACCTCTTTCAGAAACTTTATTCCCCAAGAGAATACCTTCATTAACCATAAAGTGGCACTTCTCCCAATTCAAGACAAGATTAGTTTCTTCACATGTCTGCAAAACTCGATCAAGGTTGCACAAGCAGTCATCAAAAGAAGATCCATAGACGGAAAAGTCGTCCATGAAAACCTCACAAATATTTTCACAAAAGTCAGGGAATATAGCCATCATGCATCTTTGAAAGGTAGCAGGTGCATTACATAAACCAAAAGGCATACGTCTATAAGCAAAAGTACCAAAAGGGCATGTAAAAGTAGTCTTTGATTGATCTTTAGCTGACACAGGTATTTGAGAGAAACCGAAATAACCATCTAGAAAGCAAAAATGTGTATGTTTAGATAATCTTTCTAGCATTTGATCGATAAAAGGTAATGGGTAATGATCTTTTTTAGTAGCCTTATTTAATTTGCGGAAATCAATTACCATCCTATAACATGTAATAATTCTTTGAGGAATCAATTCATCTTTATCATTAGGAACAACAGTAATACCTCCTTTCTTAGGGACACAATGGACAGGGCTTACCCACTGACTATCAGCAACGGGATAAATTATACCTGCCTCAAGGAGCTTTAGTATCTCCTTTCTTACCACTTCTTTCATTTTAGGATTCAGCCGGCGTTGATGATCACAAACTGGTTTAGCATCTTCTTCCAAATTAATTTTATGTTGACATCGAGTGGGACTAATGCCCTTAAGATCATCAAGAGTATACCCAATAGCAGCATGGTGCTTCTTCAGAGTTTTCAATAATCTCTCTTCTTCATGTTCTGAAAGGTTAGCACTAATAATAACAGGATATATCTTTTTCTCATCAAGATAAGCATATTTAAGAGTATCAGGTAACGGTTTAAGCTCAAACACGGGATCACCCTTAGGTGGAGGAGGATCCCCTAGGATTTCAATAGGAAAATTGTGTTTCAGAATAGGTTCCTGTTTAAAGAATACTTCATCTATTTCCCTTCCTTCAATCATAAACATATCGTTTTCATGGTCTAGCAAATATTGTTCTAAAGGATCACTAGGGGGTACGACAACAGAAGCAAGACCAATAATTTCATCCTTACTAGGTAATTCTTCTTCATGGTGTTGTCTACTAAATTTAGAAAAATTAAATTCATGAGTCATATCATCTAAATAGATAGTAACAACATCTCTTTTGCAATCTATGGTAGCATTAACAGTATTTAAGAACGGTCCACCAAATATAAAGGGATAAAAGCTATCTTGTGGGGAACCAAGAACAAGAAAATCAGCAGGATATTTAGTTTTCCCACACAAGACTTCAACATCTCTAAGAATTCCCATTGGTGAAATAGTATCTCTATTGGCAAGTTTAATTGTGACATCAATATCTTCCATTTCAGCAGGTGCAATATCATGCATAACTTCTTTGTATAAGGAATAAGGTATTGCACTAGCACTGGCACCCATATCACATAAGCCATGATAACAATGATCTCCTATTTTAACAGAAATAACAGGCATGCCTACCACAGGTCTAGGTTTATCTTTATCGCGGGGTTTAGCAATTCTAGAAGTTTCATTACAGAAATAAATAACATGCCCATTTATATTATCAGACAAGAGATCTTTAACAATAGCAATATTAGGTTCAACTTTAACTTGCTCAGGAGGGGTATATGTTTTAATATTGCTTTTACGAACTACAGTTGAAGCTTTAGCATGATCCTTTATCCTAACAGGGAAAGCTGGTTTCTCAATGTAAGATGTAGGAACAATAGGATCATTATAAGTGATAGTATTTTCTTCAACTTTAATAGGTGCAGCTACTTTTAATTCTATGGGAGGATGATATTTAATCCACTTCTCCTTGGGGAGATCAACATAGGTAGCAAAAGATTCACACAAAAAAGCTATTATCTCAGAGTCTAGTCCATATTTAGTGCTAAATTCACGAAAAATATCAGTATCCTTAAAAGATTTAACACAATCAAAACTAGGTGTCATACCTGACTCCTTACCATTGTCGAGGTCCCAATCTTCAGAGTTGCGTTTAATTCTTTGCAATAAATCCCATTTGAATTCAATAGTCTTCATCATAAAAGAGCCAACACAAGAAGTATCAAGCATGGTGCGATTGTTACCAGAAAGCCGAGCATAAAATTTTGAATAATCATTTATCTTGAGAGCTCATGATTGGGGCATGAATATAACATTGATTTAAGCCTCCCCCAAGCTTGAGCGATGCTTTCTCCTTCGCGAGGCCAAAAATTATATATATAATTGCGATCACGATGAACAAGATGCATAGGATAAAACTTCTGATGAAATTCCAATTTCAATCGTTTGTAATTCCAAGACCTCATATCATCACATAGCCTATACCATGTCGATGCATCTCCCCTCAAAGATAAGGGGAAGACCTTCTTCTTAACAACATCTCCGGGTACACCTGCAAGCTTAAATAATCCACAAACTTGCACATATATCAGATGTTCATCAGGATGTTTTGTTCCATCTCCTAGAAAAGGATTAGCTAGCAGTTTTTCTATCATACCCGAAGGAACTTCAAAGCAAGCATTTTCATTTTCAATAGGTTCAGTAGGTTGAGGAGCAACTCTTTGCTCTACTGGTTGGGGTGAAGATACCCCGAACAAGCCCCTCAGAGGGTTACCTTCCATGGTAACAAGTGACAGTAAATTTCAGCACAGTATATAAATTTTTCCTTACCAAATTCCACCTACCAAAGGCGCTTCACTCCCCGGCAACGGTGCCAGAAAAGAGTCTTGATGACCCACAAGTATAGGGGATCTATCGTAGTCCTTTCGATAAGTAAGAGTGTCGAACCCAACGAGGAGCAGAAGGAAATGATTAGCGGTTTCCAGCAAGGTATTCTCTGCACATACTGAAATAAGTGGTAACAAATAGTTTTGTGATAAGATAATTTGTAATGAGCAACAAGTAACAAAAGTAAATAAGGTGCAGCAAGGTGGCCCAATCCTTTTTGTAGCAAAGGACAAGCCTGGAAAAACTCTTATATGATGTAAAGCGCTCCCGAGGACACATGGGAATATCGTCAAGCTAGTTTTCATCACGTTCATATGATTCGCGTTCGGTACTTTGATAATTTGGTATGTGGGTGGACCGGTGCTTGGGTGCTGCCCTTACTTGGACAAGCATCCCACTTATGATTAACCACTATTGCAAGCATCCGCAAATACAACAAAAGTATTAAGGTAAACCTAACCATAGCATGAAACATATGGATCCAAATCAGCCCCTTATGAAGCAACGCATAAACTAGGGTTCAAGCTTCTGTCCCTCTAGCAACCCATCATCTACTTATTACTTCCCAGTGCCTTCCTCTAGGCCCAAATAATGGTGAAGTGGCATGTAGTCGACGTTCACATAACACCACTAGAGGAGAGACAACATACATCTCAACAAAATATCGAACGAATACCAAATTCACATGACTACTAATAGCAAGACTTCTCTCATGTCCTCAGGAACAAAAGTAACTACTCACAAAGCATAAACATGTCCATAATCAGAGGGGTATTAATATGCATATAGGATCTGAACATATGATCTTCCACCAATTAAACCAACTAGCATCAACTATAAGGAGTGATTAACACTACTAGCAACCTACTAGCACCAATCCCGGACTTGGAGATAGGAATTGGATACAAGAGATGAACTAGGGTTTTGAGATGAGATGGTGCTGATGAAGATGTTGATGGAGATTTCCCTCTCCCGACGAGAGGAGCATTGGTGATGACGATGGCGATGATTTCCCCCTCCGGGAGGGAAGTTTCCCTGGCAGAACAGCTCCGCTAGAGCCCTAGATTGGTTCGGCCAAGGTTTTGCCCCCTAGTGAAGTTCTTGCTCTCAATATTTTTTATATATTTGGAAAACATCTTCCGTGAAGTTTCAGGACTTTTGGAGTTGTGCAGAATAGGTCTCTAATATTTGCTCCTTTTCCAGCCTAGAATCCCAGCTGCCGGCATTCTCCCTTCTTTATGTAAACCTTGTAAAATAAGAGAGAATAGGCATAAGTATTGTGACATAATGTGTAATAACAGCCATAATGAAATAAATACTGATATAAAAGCATGATGCAAAATGGACGTATCAATGCATTACAGAATGAGTAAAGAGACTTGCCGGTAACGAGATTGAACTAGGTATTGAGATACCGACGATCGAATATCGGGCAAGTAACATACCGATGACAAAGGGAACAACATATGTTGTTATGTGGTTCGACCGATAAAGATCTTCGTAGAATATGTAGGAGCAAATATGGGCATCCACGTTCCGCTATTGGTTATTGACCAGAGAGATGTCTCGGTCATGTCTACATAGTTCTCGAACCCGTAGGGTCCGCACGCTTAACGTTCGTTGATGATATAGTACTATATGAGTTATGTATGTTGGTGACCGAATGTTGTTCGGAGTCCCGGATAAGATCACGGACATGAAGAGGAACTCCAGAATGGTCCGGAGATAAAGATTGATATATGGGATAATAGTGTTTGGTCTCCTGAATGGTTCCGGAATTCACCGGAAGGGGTTCTGGATGTTTCCCGGAATGTTTGGGTACGAGAACACTTTATTTGGGCAAAAGGGGAAAGCCCACAAGGTTTTTGAAAAGAGCAGAAGGAAGTTTTGCGGAGTCCAGGGAAGGCTTTTGAAAAGAGCAAAAGGGGAAAGTCCAGGGATCCCCGACGTCTGGTCTTGGAGTCCGAGAAGGACTCTTGCCTTTTAGGTGAAACCGACTTTGTGTAGGCTTTTACTCCAAGTTTCGACCCCAAGGCTCAACATATAAATAGAGGGGTAGGGCTAGCACCCAAGACACATCAAGAAACACCAAGCCGTGTGCCGGCAACCCCGTCCCCTCTAGTTTATCCTCCGTCATAGTTTTCATAGTGTGCTACCTCTTGAGCACAGCGTTGGATTTCCCCGAAGAGGAAGGGATGATGCAGCAAAGTAGCGTAAGTATTTCCCTCAGTTTTTGAGAACCAAGGTATCAATCCAGTAGGAGGCTACGCTCGAGTCCCTCGTACCTACACCAAAACAATAGCTCAACGCAACCAATGCGCTTAGGTGTTTTCAATCCCTTCACGGTCACTTACGAAACTAAGATCTGATAGAGATGATAAATAATATTTTTTGGTATTTTTGGTATAGAGATGCAAAGTAAAATGTAAAAGAAAAGTAAAGCAAAGCAATAATAAAGTGATGGAGATTGATATGATGAGAAAGAGACCCGGGGGCCATAGGTTTCACTAGTGGCTTCTCTCAAGAGCATAAGTATTCTACGGTGGGTGAACAAATTACTGTTGAGCAATTGACAGAATTGAGCATAGTTATGAGAATATCTAGGTATGATCATGTATATAGGCATCACATCTGAGACAAGTAGACTGAAACGATTCTGCATCTACTACTATTACTCCACTCATGGACCGCCATCCAGCATGCATCTAGAGTATTAAGTTAAAAACAGAGTAACGCCTTAAGCAAGATGACATGATGTAGAGGGATAGTTTCATGCAATATGATAAAAACCCATCTTGTTATCCTCGATGGCAACGATACAATACATGCCTTGCTGCCCCTTCTGTCACTGGGAAAGGACACCGCAAGATCGAACCCAAATCTAAGCACTTCTCACATGGCAAGAATAACCAATCTAGTAGGCCAAACCAAACTGATAATTCGAAGAGACTTGCAAAGATAACCAATCATACATAAAAGAATTCAGAGAAGATTCAAATATTATTCATAGATAGACTTGATCATAAACCCACAATTCATCGGTCTCAACAAACACACCGCAAAAAGAAGATTACATCGAATAGATCTCCACGAGAGAGGGGGAGACCATTGTATTGAGATCCAGAAAGAGAGAAGAAGCCATCTAGCTACTAGCTATGGTAGGTCTGAAGTAAACTACTCACACTTCATCGGAGGGGCTTGGATGATGATGTAGAAGCCCTCCGTGATCGATGTCCCCTCCGACGGAGCTCCGGAACAGGCCCCAAGATGGGATCTCGTGGATACAGAAAGTTGCAGCGGTGGAATTAGGTTTTTGTCTCCGTATTTGATCGTTTGGGGGTACGTGGGTATATATAGGAGGAAGAAGTACGTCGATGGAGCAACAGCGGGCCCATGAGGGTGGGGGGCGCGCCTGGGGGGGTAGGGCGCGCCCCCTACCTCGTGGCCTCCTGTTACGTGCCTTGACGTAGGGTCCAAGTCTCCTGAGTTGTATTTGGTGAGAAAATCACGTTCCCGAAGGTTTCATTCCGATTGGACTCCGTTTGATATTCCTTTTCTTCGAAACCCTAAAACAGGCAAAAAACAGCAATTCTGGGCTGGGCCTCCGGTTAATAGATTAGTCCCAAAAATAATATAAAAGTGGATAATAAAGCCCAATAATGTCCAAAACAGTAGATAATATAGCATGGAGCAATCAAAAATTATAGATACGTTTGTGACGCCCTCGATTCAATCGTACACTAATCATACACGCAAATGTGTACGATCAAGATCAAGGACTCACGGGAAGATATCACAACACAACTCTAGACACAAATTAAAATAATACAAGCTTTATATTACAAGCTAGGGGCCTCGAGGGCTCGAATACATAAGCTCGAATACACAAGAGTCAGCGGAAGCAACAATATCTGAGAACAGACATGAGTTAGACTAGTTTGCCTTAAGAAGGCTAGCACAAAAGCAACAATGATCGAAAAGGCGGCCTCCTTCCTAGGAGCCTCCTAACTACTCCTAGTCATCTGCGGTCTTCACGTCGTAGTAAGCATTCTCCGGGTAGTAGTAGTCATCACTGGCGTCGTCTGGCTCCTGGGATCCGTCATCTGGTCGCAACAATCGGGTATGGGGAAAAGGAGTAGCAAAGCAACCGTGAGTACTCATCCATAGTACTCGCAAGACTTACATCAGATCTAAAATAAGTATGCATCTGTATCAAAGGAATGGGTTGTATCTGTGGACTAAACTGCAGAATGCCAGAAGGGAAGGGGAAAGCCTAGCCTATCAAAGACTAGCATCTTCTGGAAACCACCATCTTGCAGCAACAGGAGAGAGTAGAGTAGCATAAAGTAAAGTAGCAGTAATGTTATCAACCTCGGCCAGAGATCCTTTCATGACTCCCTGCGAGAAAGCAATCCCAGAGCCATACTATCCAGTTATCATCTCATATCCAAGTCTCATCTCCAGGTATCATCTCAAGTATCCAGTTCTAGTTGTATCGATCGTGATACAACTCCAAGTGTCTGTTACCGTAGGACAGGCTATCGATAGATGTTTTCTTCCCTGCAGGGGTGCACCAACTTACCCACCACGCTCGATTAACTCCGGCCGGACACACTTTCCTGGGTCATGCCCGGCCTCGGCCAAACAATACGCCGCAAACCGACCTAGGCTTAATAGAGAGGCCAGCACGCCGGACTAAACCTATGCCCCCAGGGGTCATCAGCCATCTCCCTGGGAACTCCTGCACGTTGTGTGGGCGGCCGGTGAGCAGACCTAGCTACCTCCTTCAACAAGGCAGGTGCTTACGCACTCCAACCCGGCGCGCGCTGCTCAGTCGCTGACGTCTATTAAGCTTCGGCTGATGCATACGACGCAGAACGCCCATACTATGCCCACATGATGGTTAGTGCTATCAGGCCAGAGGCCCCTCGAATCAACTATCCAAATCGTAGTGGATTGGGAACGCGCGGTAACAAGCAGAGACTCACGAAAGATGTGACCCCGTTGCCCCGTCTCGAGTACTTGCGGCAAGGTCTAAGAATGCCCGGCCACGCCTCGTAAGTATCTCGCGGGCACCTTCCAGGTCAACCCGACTCCACATTACTCGCAATTAAGCTCGCGCGGGTACCGCTCAGGGCCGACCCGTCTTTAATAACATGGCTTAGTGCAAAGTCATAGTAACCATAGTAACTATGTGTCTAACACCAAGGGGAAAACCCGAGGAATCACCCCCGATGAATTCCACTAGATGTAATCATCAAGGTGAATGTAAGAGGAATCACCCCCGAGGTTCACACTTGAGGGGTTGCATGACAGAGTCGTATTGGAAGTGGTTAAGGAGGAAATCACCCTCGATGACCACGACCGAATGACTACACTACAGGGTTAACATCAGAAGTGCTGTAGAGGTCTCACCCTCGGTACTCTATAGTAACCTAGTAGTGTCGAACAACTAAGGGGAAAGTGATGTGCGGTGCCAGGGTCTGGTCTTCGATCCCGTTGATCGGGTCTTCAATGATGAAGCAGGGGAAACAAGGACAAGGTGGGGGTCACTAATGGATCACTAACCAACCTATACTAAGCAGTTTAGGATAAACAGGTAAGGTATAAAAGCAGGTAACAACAACAGGTGATGCATCGGAGTAGGATCATACAGAAAGCAGTAGCAGTTCTAATGCAAGCATGAGAGGGAAAGAAATAGGCGATATCGGAATGCTCAAGGGGGGGTTTGCTTGCCTGGTTGCTCAGACAAGAAGGAGGGGTCGTCGGTGACGTAGTCGATCACAATGGCAGCATCGGTCTCAGGGTCTACCGGAGAGAAGAGGGGGAAACAGTAAATATAAAGCAAACATAGCATCACAAAGCATAACGTGGCAATATGATGTGCCAGGTGTGACCTAACGTAAGGCTACACGAAAAAGGTGAAGAGGGAATTCAACCGGGAATGTATTCCCGGTTCCGGACCTGTGTCAGACAAATGACCGGAGGGGGAATGTTCCATGTTCAGCATGCTAGGGGCATGTGACAGATGAACGGACCACGTATTCGGATTTGTTGGATTTTTCTGAGCAATTTTCATGTAGAAAACATTTCCATCGGAGTTACGGTTTATTTTCTATGAATTTTCAAAGATTAAACCATATTCTGGATTTATTTATTAATAGAAAAGATAAAATGACATCAGCATGACGTGCTGATGACGTCAGTAGTCAACAGAACGGCTGACCAGGTCAAACTGACCAGTGGGGCCACTGGGACCCACATGTCAACCTCTGTTGGCTTAACAGTTGATTAACTAATCTAGCAGGATCAATTAGGGGTGTGGGCCCCAGGTGTCAGTGAGTGTTTTAGGTTAATCTAATTACTTTTATTAATAAAACGTTATTAGTATAAATAACAGAGGGGGCCCACATGTCAGAGGCTGGGGCTGCCCAGTTAGCACGGTTGACTGGTCAAACCAGTCAACAGGGGGTCAGCGGGTCCACTGGGGGCCACGGGTTAGTGACCTAGGTGGTGGCCCGGGGGTGGCCCACACGGCGCCAGCTTAGCGGAGCTGCCGGAGTAGCTCCGGCGAGCTCGTGCACGGCGGCCGAACACCGACGAGGTCGGAAAACGCCTACGGGTCACCATTTCGCGTGCCACTACTTGCGTTCAAAAGCTATGAGGGAGCCGCGTCGAGTGGTGGTGCTAGACTACGCCGGGGAGGCCGGAAACGTCACCGGCGTCGAGCTTGGCGGCGGTGGCTTTCGGGCGTGCGTGGAAACGGCACTAGGAGGAACGGGGAGGCGCGCTAGTGGTGGCGTTGGACTCGGACGAGCTCCTGGAGCCCGATGCGAGGCTCAGCCGCGCGTTACAGTGGCGAAGGCCATGACGGCGAGCCCGTCGGCGGTGATGCGTGTGGGTGCTAGCGGAGCAGCGGCTACGGCGCGTTCGCAGGCTGAAAGGAGGAGAGGAGGAGGTGGAGGAGCTCACCTAGCCGCACGCACGGCGGCCCTTGACGGCTTAGGAGCAGCAGGGGTGTTGTGGAGCAACGACGACATCGCAGTGGCCGGAGATGGGGACGAGGACGAACGGCGGCTGTGGTGCCTCCCAGCTCCAGCTGAGGCCACCAGTCGACATAGTCGACCCCAGCGGAGGTCACCGACAGGGTCAGCGGGCGCGGGGCCGCCGGTGGCCGTGACAACGACGGAGGGCGGCGGCGACTGCTCTCGGGCCGCGTATCTGGAGGGAAAGAGGAGAGGAGGATCAGGCAGAGTGGGAGAGGGGAGTGGGTGGTGCAAGTGGAGACGGGAATCGCGGAGGCGAGGACGCGCAGGCCTTATCCCCTCGCCCGGGCGTCGCCGGCGAGGCGGGTCCGGCGGGGACGGCGCCTGTAGCGACT
>NC_041390.1:89239960-89321517 GCF_002162155.2 Triticum dicoccoides
TGGGCCGGCCCTGGGGGGTTCGGTCCAGGGAGGGGGCCCTTCCCTCTCTCTTTCTTTTCCTTTTCCCTTGTCCTTTTTCTTTCTTTTTTTAGCTTTTCTGTTTTAGCCATTTTAGTCCACCTTCACATTTTGCAAAAATGTTGGTTCACCACCAATATTACCAGAAGAATACTTCACGCATGATGAACATTTTAGTTTTCATGTTTGAGTATTTTGAATTCCACACAAAATTTGAATTTGAATTCAACTGGAATTTGAAAGAGAGAGGAGACAAAGATGATCAGGCACTTGTTTAGCAAAATAATTAACTGAACCCCAGGGGTTACTGTAGCATCATTACACCGGGGTGTTACAACTCTTCTCCTCTAAAATAAATTCTCGTCCCGAGAATTAAGAGGTAGAAGGGAATAGGTTGGGGTACTCAGCACGGAGGTTATCCTTGCGTTCCCAAGTGGCTTCATCTTTAGAATGATTTGACCATTGCACCTTGAGGAACTTGGTAACCTTCTGGCGTGTTCGATGTTTAGCTTCTTCAAGAATGCAGATCGGATGCTCCTTGTATGTGAGATCATCTTGAACTTCAATCAATTCTGGATCCACTTCACGTTCTGGATCCTTGAAGCATCTAAGAAGTTGCAACGCGTGGAAGACATCATGAACATGAGAGAACTGAGGTGGCAACTCCAGTTGATAAGCCACCAGTCCATGACGGGCCAAAATGCGGAAGGGACCAATGTAGCGCGGAGCTAGCTTGCCCTTGACTCCGAACCAATGAGTGCCTCTCAAAGGAGTGATATGCGGATAAGCTTGTTCACCAGGTTGACAAGTTGAACCCCAGTGTTTCCGATCATAGTTGCTCTTCTGGCGGGACTGGGCCGCCTTGAGATTATCCCGGACAATGCGAACCTGCTCTTCAGCTTGTTGAATAATGTCTGGACCAATGAGCGTCCGTTCCCCAGTTTTTGACCAATTCAGAGGGGTTCGGCACTTACGTCCATAGAGCACTTCAAATGGTGCCATTTTCAAGCTGGCTTGATAGCTGTTGTTATAAGAGAACTCCGCATAAGGGATAGATTCTTCCCACTTCTTACCGAAAGAAATAACACAAGCTCGAAGCATGTCTTCAAGAATTTGATTAACTCGCTCGACTTGGCCTTGGGATTGGGGATGATAAGCAGTGCTCCAGGTAATATGAGTTCCCATTGCCTCTTGGAAACTATCCCAGAACTTTGAAGTGAATATACTGCCACGGTCTGAACTGATCTCCTTCGGAATGCCATGGAGTGACACAATTCGGGAGATATACAAGTTTGCTAATTGACTAGCAGTGATGGTCTCCTTGACTGGCAGAAAGTGAGCAACCTTTGAGAATTGGTCGATGACGACAAAGATAGCATCATTACCTTTCTGAGACTTGGGAAGGCCTGTGACAAAGTCCATCTGAATCTTATCCCACTTCCATTCAGGAATCGGAAGCGGTTGTAGAAGTCCAGCCGGTTTCTGATGTTCTGCTTTGACGCGACGACAAACGTCACATTCTTCAATATATCGAGCAATGTCTTGCTTCATATTAGACCACCAGTACTTCTAATGGATGTCTAGATACATCTTGGTACTTCCCGGGTGAATAGAGAGAGGGGTGTCATGCGCTTCTTTGATCACCTTCTCTGTCATAAGCTCAAATCGGGGTACGACAATGCGATCTCTGAAGTATAAGGTCCCATCTTCAGCAAGCGAGAAATCTCGTGATTTCTCTAAGGTAAGATCCTTTTTCATCAAATCCACGTGAGCATCTTTGGCTTGAGAAGACTTAATTGCTTTCAGCAGAGTGGGTTCCAGGACAAGGTTATTCAGAGAACCTTGTGGAACTAGTTGAAGGTTCAGCTTGCACAGCTCTTCATAAAGGCGGGGTTGGGCTTTGAAGACCATGTGATTGTTGTAATAAGACTTACGGCTCAGGGCATCGGCCATAACATTAGCCTTGCCAGGTGTATAAGATATACCGCAGTTGTAGTCAGCAATAGCTTCCATCCATCGCTGCTTACGGAGGTTCGGATCTGGCTAAGTAAACAAGTACTTCAGACTGTGATGATCGGTGAAGATCTCGCAACGATTACCGAGAAGGTACTGTCGCCATAGCTTCAGTGCATAGATAACCGCAGCAAGCTCAAGGTCATGAACTGGGTAGTTCTCTTCATGAGAACGCACTTGACGAGAGGCATAAGCAATCACTCTGCACTCTTGCATTAGGACACAGCCTAATCCTTGACGTGAAGTGTCGCAATAGATGACAAAGTCCTTGCAAGAATCAGGGGGAGCAAGCACTGGGGAAGATGTCAGCTTGTCTTTAAGTGCCTCTAAACTTTCCTGACATTTGTCTGTCCAATCGAACTTAACGCCTTTGTGAAGCAGATTGGTCATTGGCTTGGCAATCTTGGAGAAGTTCTCGACAAAGCGACAACAATAGCTGGCAAGACCGAGAAAGCTTCTGACTTGCTTGACAGTCTTTGGAGGGGTCCAGTCAAGAATAGCCTGAACGCGCTCTGGGTTGACGACAATACCATCCTTGGAGATGACATGACCAAGGTAGGTGACTTCGGGAAGCCAGAATTTGCACTTGGAATACTTGGCATAAAGTTGATGTTCTTGAAGCTTCTCTAGAACAAGTCAAAGATGTTCAGCATGTTCTTCTTTGTTCTTCGAATATACCAGAATATCATCCAGATAGACTACGACGAACTTGTCGAGGTAATCCATGAATATGTAGTTCATCAGATGAGAGAAAGTGGCTGGAGCATTGGTCGAGCCAAAAGACATGACGGTGTACTCGTAAGAACCATAACGAGTGACGAATGTGGCCTTTGGAATATCCTCTTCATGAACACGGATCTGGTGGTAACCCAACCTCAAGTCGAGTTTAGAGAATATTGATGAACCAGCCAGTTGATCATACAGATCATTGATCCGAGGAAGCGGATATTTGTTCTGAATTGTAGCTTGGTTGATAGGACGATAGTCTTGGACCAAACAGTTCGTTCCATCCTTCTTCTTTACAAAGAGAGAAGGTGCTCCCCAAGCTGAGGAACTTGGATGAATGAAACCACTGCGAAGAGATTTGTCGATTTCCTCCTTAAGTTCAAGGAGTTCATGAGGCGGCATCTTGTAGGGTCATTTGGCAATAGGAATGGTGCCTGGTTTCAAATCAATGACGAACTCGACAGCCCGGGCAGGGGGTATTCCTGGAAGTTCTTCTGGAAAGACATCTAGGAAGTCGCGAACAATTGTAATATTTTCAATTCCCTCAAGAGGTGCTGCGTTCAATGCATTCAAGACATAAAGTCGTGCTTCAGCGTTTTGAACAAGTTGAGCATGGTAGCTTACTATCTCACCGGAAGGATGTAGGAGGTGAACAACTTTGGTGGCACAAGCGATGGAGGCAGTATGTGCTTTCAACCATTCCATTCCCAGAATGAGGTCAATGTTGGAAGACTCCAGAATAATGGGAGAAACATGAAATTCCAACCCTTCAATTTCAATGGGGACGTCGTGGCCAATCATGGTAGTTCGACACTGACCAGCAGGGGTGCGTACCACTATCGGGGTGTTCATGGGCTCGCATCGAATGTCGTGTGCATATGCAAAATTTTCTGACATGAATGAATGCGATGCTCCTGAATCAAATAAAACAGATGCTGGTACTGAATTAACAAGGAGAGTACCCATCACAGTAGCAGGCTAGTCTTGAGCTTCATTCAGATCAACATGATTAGCCTGACCACGACCATACTGTCTGGCATTGTTGTTGTGGGGCTAGTTGTTATGGCCAGTTGAAGGCAAAGCCAGCTGGTTCTGATTCTGAGGGCAGTTCCTGGAACGATGGCTCGGAAGGCCACACTTGAAGCACAAACCATCATTGGGATTGTGAGCAGAAGCTTGGGGTGGTACAATCCAAAGGGGCTGCCTCTGCGGTGGAGGAGGCAGACGAGGTGCGGCATAGGACTGTCTTGGTGCAGGTGCAGTTGGACGATACATGTTGTGGGGAATCCATATCCGACGCTGAAGGAAATATGCCCTAGAGGCAACAATAATGTTATTATTTTATTTCCTTATATCATGATAAATGTTTATTATTCATGCTAGAATTGTATTATCCGGAAACATAATACTTGTGTGAATACATAGACAAACCAAACGTCACTAGTATGCCTCTACTTGACTAGCTCGTTAATCGAAGATGGTTATGTTTCCTAACCATAGACATGTGTTGTCATTTGATTAATGGGATCACATCATTAGGAGAATGATGTGATTGACATGACCCATTCCATTAGCTTAGCACCCGATCGTTTAGTATGTTGCTATTGCTTTCTTCATGACTTATACATGTTCCTATGACTATGAGATTATGCAACTCCCGTTTACCGGAGGAACACTTTGTGTGCTACCAAACGTCACAACGTAACTAGGTGATTATAAAGGAGCTCTACAGGTGTATCCAAAGGTGAATGCTGGGTTGGCGTATTTCGAGATTAGGATTTGTCACTCCGATTGTCGGAGAGGTATCTCTGTGCCCTCTCGGTAATGCACATCACATAAGCCTTGCAAGCATTACAACTAATGAGTTAGTTGCGAGATGGTGTATTACGAAACGAGTAAAGAGACTTGCCGGTAACGAGATTGAACTAGGTATTGAGATACCGATGATCGAATCTCGGGCAAGTAACATACCGATGACAAAGGGAACAATGTATGTTGTTATGCGGTCTGACCGATAAAGATCTTTGTAGAATATGTAGGAGCCAATATGAGCATCCAAGTTCCGCTATTGGTTATTGACCGGAGACATGTCTCGGTCATGTCTACATTGTTCTCGAACCCGTAGGGTCCGCACGCTTAAGGTTTCGATGACAGTTATATTATGAGTTTATGAGTTTTGATGTACCGAAGTTAGTTCGGAGTCCCGGATGTGATCACGGACATGACGAGGAGTCTCGAAATGGTCGAGACATAAAGATTGATATATTGGACGGCTATATTCGGACACCGGAAGTGTTCCGGGTGATTTCAGAGAAAACCGAAGAGCCGGAGGGTTACCGGAACCCCCCGGGAGAAGTAATGGGCCATATGGGCCTTAGTGGAGAGAGAGCGGGGCAGCCAAAGGTGGGCCGCGCGCCTCCTCCCCCCCAGGTCCGAATTGGACTAGGAGAGGGGAGGCGGCGCTCCCCTTTCCTTCTCCCTCCCCACTTCTTTCCCCCTCCTAGTAGGAGTCCTACTCCTACTAGGAGGAGGACTCCTCCTTGGCGCGCCATAGGGGCCGGCCGGCCTCCTCCCCTTGCTCCTTTATATACGGGGGCAGGGGGCACCCCTAGATACACAAGTTGATCCACGTGATCATATTCTTAGCCCTGTGCGGTGCCCCCTTCCACCATAATCCTCGATAATATCGTAGCGGTGCTTAGGCGAAGCCCTGCGACGGTAGTACATCAAGATCGTCACCACACCGTCGTGCTGACGGAACTCTTCCCCGAAACTTTGCTGGATCGGAGTCCGGGGATCGTCATCGAGCTGAACGTGTGCTAAAACTCGGAGGTGCCGTAGTTTCGGTGCTTAATCGGTTGGGCCGTGAAGACGTACGACTACATCAACCGCATTGTGCTAACGCTTCCGCTGTCGATCTACAAGGGTACGTAGATCACACTCTCCCCTCTCGTCGCTATGCATCACCATGATCTTGCGTGTGGGTAGGAAATTTTTTGAAATTAATACGTTCCCCAACAGTGGCATCCAAGCCTAGGTTTTATGTGTTGATGTTATATGCACTAGTAGAACACAAGTGAGTTGTGGGCGATATAAGTCATACTGCTTACCAGCATGTCATACTTTGGTTCGGCGGTATTGTTGGACGAAGCGGCCCGGACCGACATTACGCGTACGCTTACGCGAGACCGGTTCTCCCAACGTGCTTTGCACAAAGGTGGCTAGCGGGTGACAGTTTCTCCAACTTTAGTTGAACCGAGTGTGGCTATGCCCGGTCCTTGCGAAGGTTAAAACAGCACCAACTTGACAAACTATCGTTGTGGTTTTGATGCGTAGGTAAGATTGGTTCTTACTTCAGCCCGTAGCAGCCACGTAAAACTTGCAACAACAAAGTAGAGGACGTCTAACTTGTTTTTGTAGGGCATGTTGTGATGTGATATGGTCAAGACATGATGCTAAATTTTATTATATGAGATGATCATGTTTTGTAACCAAGTTATCGGCAACTGGCAGGAGCCATATGGTAGTCGCTTTATTGTATGCAATGCAATTGTGCTGTAATGCTTTACTTTATCACTAAGCGGTAGCGATAGTCGTGGAAGCATAAGATTGGTGAGACGACAATGATGCTACGATGGTGATCAAGGTGTCACGCCAGTGACGATGGTGATCACGCCGGTGCTTCGAAGATGGAGATCACAAGCACAAGATGATGATGGCCATATCATATCACTTATATTGATTGCATGTGATGTTTATCTTTTATGCATCTTATCTTGCTTTGATTGACGGTAGCATTTTAAGATGATCTCTCACTAATTATCAAGAATTGTTCTCCCTGAGTATGCACCGTTGCAAAAGTTCTTCGTGCTGAGACACCACGTGATGATCGGGTGTGATAGGCTCTACGTTCAAATACAACGGGTGCAAAACAGTTGCACACGCAGAATACTTAGGTTATACTTGACGAGCCAAGCATATACAGATATGGCCTCGGAACACAAAGACCGAAAGGTCGAGCGTGAATCATATAGTAGATATGATCAACATAGCGATGTTCACCAATGAAACTACTCCATCTCACGTGATGATCGTACATGGTTTAGTTGATTTGGATCACGTAATCACTTACAAGATTAGAGGGATGTCTATCTAAGTGGGAGTTCCTTAGTAATATGATTAATTGAACCTAAATTTATCATGAACTTAGTACCTGATAGTATCTTGCTTGTTTATGTTTGATTGTAGATAGATGGCCCGTGCTGTTGTTCCGTTGAATTTTAATGCGTTCCTTGAGAAAGCAAAGTTGAAAGATGATGGTAGCAATTACACGGACTGGGTCCATAACTTGAGGGTTATCCTCATTGCTGCACAGGAGAATTACGTCCTGGAAGCACCGCTGGGTGCCAGGCCTGCTGCTGGAGCAACACCAGATGTTATGAATGTCTGGCAGAGCAAAGCTGATAACTACTCGATAGTTCAGTGTGCCATGCTTTACGGCTTAGAATCGGGACTTCAACGACGTTTTGAACGTCATGGAGCATATGAGATGTTCCAGGAGTTGAAGTTAATATTTCAAGAAAATGCCCGGATTGAGAGATATGAAGTCTCCAATAAGTTCTATAGCTGCAAGATGGAGGAGAACATTTCTGTCAGTGAGCATATACTCAAAATGTCTGGGTATAATAATCACTTGATTCAATGGGAGTTAATCTTCCAGATGATTGTGTCATTGACAGAATTCTCCAATCACTGCCACCAAGCTACAAGAGCTTCGTGATGAACTATAATATGCAAGGGATGAATAAAACTATTCCCGAGCTCTTCGCAATGCTGAAAGTTGCGGAGGTAGAAATCAAGAAGGAGCATCAAGTGTTGATGGTCAACAAGACCACTAGTTTAAAGAAAAAGGGCAAAGGGAAGAAGAAGGGGAACTTCAAAAAGAACAGCAAGCAAGTTGCTACTCAAGAGAAGAAACCCAAACCTGGACCTAAGCCTGAAACTGAGTGCTTCTACTGCAAGCAGACTGGTCACTGGAAGCGGAACTGCCCCAAGTATTTGGCGGATAAGAAGGATGGCAAGGTGAACAAAGGTATATATGATATACATGTTATTGATGTGTACCTTACTAATGCTCGCAGTAGCACCTGGGTATTTGATACTGGTTCTCTTCCTAATATTTGCAACTCGAAACAGGGACTACGGATTAAGCAAAGATTGGCTAAGGACGAGGTGACGATGCGCGTTGGAAATGGTTCCAAAGTCGATGTGATCACAGTCGGCACGCTACCTCTACATCTACCTTCGGGATTAGTATTAGACCTAAATAATTGTTATTTAGTGCCAGCGTTAAGCATGAACATTATATCTGGATCTTGTTTGATGCGAGACGGTTATTCATTTAAATCAGAGAATAATGGTTGTTCTATTTATATGAGTAATATCTTTTATGGTCATGCACCCTTAAAGAGTGGTCTATTCTTATTAAATCTCGATAGTAGTGACACACATATTCATAATGTTGAAGCCAAAATATGCAGAGTTGATAATGATAGTGCAACTTATTTGTCGCACTGCCATTTGGGTCATATCGGTGTAAAGCGCATGAACAAACTCCATACTGATGGGCTTTTGGAACCACTTGATTATGAATCACTTGGTACTTGCGAACCGTGCCTTATGGGTAAGATGACAAAAACACCATTCTCCGGTACTATGGAGAGAGCAACAGATTTGTTGGAAATCATACATACAGATGTATGTGGTCCGATGAATGTTGAGGCTTGTGGCGGATATCGTTATTTTCTCACCTTCACAGATGACTTAAGCAGATATGGGTATATCTACTTAATGAAACATAAGTCTGAAACGTTTGAAAAGTTCAAAGAATTTCAGAGTGAAGTTGAAAATCATCGTAACAAGAAAATAAAATTCCTATGATCTGATCGTGGAGGAGAATATTTGAGTTACGAGTTTGGTGTACATTTGAAACAATGTGGAATAGTTTCGCAACTCACGCCACCCGGAACACCACAGCGTAATGGTGTGTCCGAACGTCGTAATTGTACTTTACTAGATATGGTGCGATCTATGATGTCTCTTACTGATTTACCGCTATCGTTTTGGGGATATGCTCTAGAGACGGCCGCATTCACGTTAAATAGGGCACCATCAAAATCCGTTGAGACGACGCCTTATGAACTGTGGTTTGGCAAGAAACCAAAGTTGTCATTTCTAAAAGTTTGGGGCTGCAATGCTTATGTGAAAAAGCTTCAACCTGATAAGCTCGAACCCAAATCGAAGAAATGTGTCTTCATAGGATATCCAAAGGAAACTATTGGATACACCTTCTATCACAGATCCGAAGGCAAGACTTTTGTTGCTAAATTCGGAAACTTTCTAGAGAAGGAGTTTCTCTCGAAAGAAGTGAGTGGGAGGAAAGTAGAACTTGACGAGGTAACTGTACCTGCTCCCTTATTGGAAAGTAGTACATCATAGAAACCAGTTTCTGTGACACCTACACCAATTAGTGAGGAAGCTAATGATAATGATCATGTAACTTCAGAACAAGATACTACTGAACCTCGTAGATCAACCAGAGTAAGATCCGCGCCAGAGTGGTACGGTAATCCTGTTCTAGAAGTCATGCTACTAGATCATGATGAACCTACGAACTATGAAGAAGCGATGGTGAGCCCAGATTCCGCAAAATGGCTTGAAGCCATGAAATCTGAGATGGTATCCATGTATGAGAACAAAGTATGGACTTTGGTTGACTTGCCCAATGATCGGCAAGCGATTGAGAATAAATGGATCTTCAAGAAGAAGACTGACGCTGACGGTAATGTTACTGTCTACAAAGCTCGACTTGTCGCAAAAGGTTTTCGGCAAGTTCAAGGGATTGACTACGATGAGACCTTATCACCCATAGCGATGCTTAAGTCTGTCCGAATCATGTTAGCAATTGCCGCATTTTATGATTATGAAATTTGGCAAATGGATGTCAAAACTGCATTCCTGAATGGATTTTTGCAAGACGAGTTGTATATGATGCAGGCGGAAAGTTTTGTCGATCCAAAGGGAGCTAACAAAGTGTGCAAGCTCCAGCGATCCATTTATGGACTGGTGCAAGCCTCTCGGAGTAGGAATAAACGCTTTGATAGTGTGATCAAAGCATTTGGTTTTATACAGACTTTTGGAGAAGCCTGTATTTACAAGAAAGTGAGTGGGAGCTCTGTAGCATTTCTGATATTATATGTAGATGACATATTACTAATTGGAAATGATATAGAATTTCTGGATAGCATAAAAGGATACTTGAATAAAAGTTTTTCAATGAAAGACCTTGGTGAAGCTGCCTACATATTGGGCATCAAGATCTATAGAGATAGATCGAGACACTTAATTGGACTTTCACAAAGCACATACCTTGACAAAGTTTTGAAAAAGTTCTAAATGGATCAAGCAAAGAAAGGATTCTTGACTGTGTTACAAGGTGTGAAATTGAGTAAGACTCAAAGTCCGACCAATGCAGAAGATAGAGAGAAAATGAAAGATGTTCCCTATGCTTCAGCCATAGGCTCTATCATGTATGCAATGTTGTGTACCAGACCTAATGTGTATCTTGCTATAAGTCTAGCAGGGAGGTACCAAAGTAATCCAGGAGTGGATCACTGGACAGCGGTCAAGAACATCCTGAAATACCTGAAAAGGACTAAGGATATGTTTCTCATATATGGAGGTGACAAAGAGCTCATCGTAAATGGTTACGTTGATGCAAGATTTGACACTGATCCGGACGATTCTAATTCGCAAACCGGATACGTGTTTACATTAAACGGTGTAGCTGTTAGTTGGTGTAGTTCTAAACAAAGCGTTGTGGCGGGATCTACATGTGAAGCGGAGTACATAGCTGCTTCGGAAGCAGCAAACGAAGGAGTCTGGATGAAGGAGTTCATATCCGATCTAGCTGTCATACCTAGTGCATCGGGTCCAATGAAAATCTTTTGTGACAATACTGGTGCAATTGCCTTGGCAAAGGAATCCAGATTTCACAAGCGAACCAAGCACATCAAGAGACGCTTCAATTCCATTCGGGATCTAGTCCAGGTGGGAGACATAGAGATTTGCAAGATACATATGGATCTGAATGTAGCGGACCCGTTGACTAAGCCTCTTCCACGAGCAAAACATGATCAGCACCAAAGCTCCATGGGTGTTAGAATCATTACTGTGTAATCTAGATTATTGACTCTAGTGCAAGTGGGAGACTGAAGGAAATATGCCCTAGAGGCAATAATAATGTTATTATTTTATTTCCTTATATCATGATAAATGTTTATTATTCATGCTAGAATTGTATTATCCGGAAACATAATACTTGTGTGAATACATAGACAAACCAAACGTCACTAGTATGCCTCTACTTGACTAGCTCGTTAATCGAAGATGGTTATGTTTCCTAACCATAGACATGTGTTGTCATTTGATTAATGGGATCACATCATTAGGAGAATGATGTGATTGACATGACACATTCCATTAGCTTAGCACCTGATCGTTTAGTATGTTGCTATTGCTTTCTTCATGACTTATACATGTTCCTATGACTATGATATTATGCAACCCCCGTTTACCGAAGGAACACTTTGTGTGCTACCAAACATCACAACATAACTGGGTGATTATAAAGGAGCTCTACAGGTGTCTCCAAAGGTGAATGCTGGGTTGGCGTATTTCGAGATTAGGATTTGTTACTCCGATTGTCGGAGAGGTATCTCTGGGCCCTCTCGGTAATGCACATCACATAAGCCTTGCAAGCATTACAACTAATGAGTTAGTTGCGAGATGATGTATTACGAAATGAGTAAAGAGACTTCCCGGTAACGAGATTGAACTAGGTATTGAGATACCGACAATCGAATCTCGGGCAAGTAACATATCGATGACAAAGGGAACAACGTATGTTGTTATGCGGTCTGACCGATAAAGATCTTCGTAGAATATGTAGGAGCCAATATGAGCATCCAGGTTCCGCTATTGGTTATTGACCGGAGACGTGTCTCGGTCATGTCTACATTGTTCTCGAACCCGTAGGGTCCGCACGCTTAAGGTTTCGATGACAGTTATATTATGAGTTTAGGAGTTTTGATGTACCGAAGTTAGTTCGGAGTCCCGGATGTGATCACGGACATGACGAGGAGTCTCGAAATGGTCGAGACATAAAGATTGATATATTGGACGGCTATATTCGGACACCGTAAGTGTTCCGAGTGATTTCAGAGAAAACCGGAGAGCCGGAGGGTTACCAGAACCCCCCCCCCCCGGGAGAAGTAATGGGCCATATGGGCCTTAGTAGAGAGAGAGAGGGGCAGCCAAAGGTGGGCCGCGCACCTCCTCCCCCTGGTCCGAATTGGACTAGGAGAGGGGAGGCGGCGCCCCCCTTTCCTTCTCCCTCCCCACTTCTTTCCCCTTCCTAGTAGGAGTCCTACTCCTACTAGGAGGCGGACTCCTCCTTGGCGCACCATAGGGGCCGGCCGGCCTCCTCCCCTTGCTCCTTTATATACGGGGGCAGGGGCACCCCTAGACACACAAGTTGATCCATGTGATCATATTCTTAGCCCTGTGCGGTGCCCCTTCCACCATAATCCTCGATAATATTGTAGCGGTGCTTAGGCGAAGCCCTACGGCGGTAGTACATCAAGATCGTCACGATGCCGTCGTGCTGACGGAACTCTTCCCCGACACTTTGCTGGATCGGAGTCCGGGGATCGTCATCGAGCTGAACGTGTGCTAAAACTCGGAGGTGCCGTAGTTTCGGTGCTTGATCGGTCAGGCCGTGAAGACGTACGACTACATCAACCGCGTTGTGCTAACGCTTCTGCTGTCGGTCTACAAGGGTACGTAGATCACACTCTCCCCTCTCGTTGCTATGCATCACCATGATCTTGCGTGTGCGTAGGAATTTTTTTGAAATTACTATGTTCCCAAACAGATGCTTCTACGCTGACGGGCCCGAAGATGAGCGAACATCACGGCTGCGCCTAAGGGTTCCCTGGTGTTCCTAAAGACCAGTCTCAACCTGAATAGCCTTCTTCACCAAGGTGGCGAAGTCAGCAAAGTCATGAGCGAGTAGTGCTAGCTTAATATCAGGGTGAAGTCCATCACAGAACTTTTCTTGCCTACGAGCATCAGTTGCAATGTCTTCTTCAGCATAACGAGACAAGTCCAGAAATTCCCGGTGATAAGCATCTACAGTATTGTTGCCTTGGGTGAGGTTGCGGAAATCTCGCTTCTTCCTGTGCATGATTCCCTGAGGAATGAAGCGGGCACGGAAGGCAGCTTGGAAATCCGTCCAAGTGATGACCGTTCCAGCAGGTAGGGTACGCCTGTGGCTGTCCCACCATTGAGCAGCGGGACCCTTCAGAAAGAAAGATGCAAAGCTAACATAGCTAGCAGGGGCCACACTAGCAGACTCCATTTCATATGTGATGTCGTGGAGCCAGTCATTAGCATCAAGGGGTTGAGTTGAGCTGCGGTAAATAGTTGGGTTGAGACGCATGAAGTCCTGCAGAGTTCCTGGGGTTGGCTGTTGATTCATGTTCGGACGAGGAAACTGAGCCATAATTCCTTCCATGAATTGGCGATTCAGCTCAAACTGTTGCATCATTCCAGCAAAGAATTCGGGCGGTGGTGGATCGTTGGCCCCACGGCCACGACCAGTGGGTCTAACCATCCTGCTAACAAGTAATAGGGGGTAGTTCAGCATTGAGCATTTGTCAAAACAAGGATCATTCATGATGAAACATGCATAATGAAAGAGGTACGATGGATACCACTTTGTTGTCATCACGACGGTGTGTGTACTATCCAGAACACTATTCTAAGGAAAAATATGGCTTATCCAGATTTGGGGTGGATGTGGTCACGGGATCCTAATGTTAGAGTTAGTAAAACCATTTTAACCCGAATAGAAGAGAGATCAGAGTCCCAGAGTATAGACGAGGAATAAAAGATCCTAATACCACCCAATGGCGACATGGGCCCGTAAGCCACACAACCATGTTAGTAAAGATTTTGTAGTCACTAGACTCGACTTCGGCCAAGGAGTTGGAAAGGGGGCTACTTACAGGCAGTCGGCTCTGATACCAACTTGTGACGCCCTAGATTCAATCGCACACTAATCATACATGCAAATGTGTACGATCAAGATCAAGGACTCATGGGAAGATATCACAACACAACTCTAGACACAAATTAAAATAATACAAGCTTTATATTACAAGCCAGGGGCCTCGAGGGCTCGAATACGTAAGCTCGAATACACAAGAGTCAGCGGAAGCAACAATATCTGAGAATAGACATGAGTTAGACAAGTTTGCCTTAAGAAGGCTAGCACAAAAGCAACAACGATCAAAAAGGCAAGGCCTCCTTCCGGGGAGCCTCCTAACTACTCCTAGTCATCTCCGGTCTTCATGTAGTAGTAAGCATTCTCCGGGTAGTAGTAGTCATCAGTGGCGTCGTCTGGCTCCTGGGATCCGTCATCTGGTCGCAACAATCGGTTATGGGGAAAAAGGAGTAGCAAAGCAACCGTGAGTACTCATCCAAAGTACTCGCAAGACTTACATCAGATCTAAACTAAGTATGCATCTGTATCAAAGGAATGGGTTGTATCTGTGGACTAAACTACAGAATGCCAGAAGGGAAGGGGAAAGCCTACCCTATCGAAGACTAGCATCTTCTGGAAACCACCATCTTGCAGAAACAGGAGGGAGTAGAGTAGCATAAAGTAAAGTAGCAGTAATGTTATCAACCTCGGCCAGAGATCTTTTCTCGACTCCCTGCGAGAAAGCAATCCCAGAGCCATACTATCCAGTTATCATCTCATATCCAAGTCTCATCTCCAGGTCTCATCTCAAGTATCCAGTTCTAGTTGTATCGATCGGGATACAACTCCAAGTGTCCGTTACCGTAGGACAGGCTATCGATAGATGTTTTCTTCCCTGCAGGGGTGCACCAACTTACCCATCACGCTCGATTAACTCCGGCTGGACACACTTTCCTGGGTCATGCCCGGCCTCGGCCAAACAATACGCCGCAACCCGACCTAGGCTTAATAGAGAGGCCAGCATGTCGGACTAAACCTATGCCCCCAGGGGTCATGGGCCATCTCCCCGGGAACTCCTGCATGTTGCGTGGGCGGCCGGTGAGCAGACCTAGCTACCTCCTTCAACAAGGCAGGTGCTTACGCAGTCCAACCCGGCGCGCACCGCTCAGTCACTGACGTCTATTAAGCTTCGGCTGATGCATACGACGCAGAATGCCCATACTATGCCCACGTGATGGTTAGTGCTATCAGGCCAGAGGCCCCTCAGATCAAATATCCAAATCATAGGGGATTGGGAACGCGCGGTAACAAGCAGAGACTCACGAAAGATGTGACCCCATTGCCCCGTCTCGAGTACTTGCGGCAAGGGCTAAGAATGCCCGGCCACGCCTCATAAGTATCTCGCGCGCACCTTCCAGGTCAACCCGACTCCACATCACTCGCAATTAAGCTCGCGCAGGTACAGCTCAGGGCCGACCCCTCTTTAATAACATGGCTCAGTGCAAAGTCATAGTAACCATAGTAACTGTGTGTCTAACACCAAGGGGAAAACCCGAGGAATCACCCCCGATGAATTCCACTAGATGTAATCATCAAGGTGAACGTAAGAGGAATCACCCCCGAGGTTCACACTTGAGGGGTTGCACGACAGAGTCGTATTGGAAGTGGTTAAGGAGGAAATCACCCTCGATGACCACGACCGAATGACTACACTACAGGGTTAACATCAGAAGTGTTGTAGAGGTCTCACCCTCGGTACTCGATAGTAACCCAGTAGTGTCGAAAAACTAAGGGGAAAGTGATGTGCGGTGCCAGGGCCTGGTCTTTGATCCCGTTGATCGGGTCTTCAATGATGAAGCAGGGGCAACAAGGACAAGGTGGGGGTCACTGATGGATCACTAACCAATCTATACTAAGCAGTTTAGGATAAACAGGTAAGGTATAAAAGCAGGTAACAACAACAGGCTATGCATCGGAGTAGGATCATACAGAAAGCAGTAGCAGTTCTAATGCAAGCATGAGAGGGAAAGAAATAGGCGATATCAGTATGCTCAAGGGGGGGTTTGCTTGCCTGGTTGCTCAGACAAGAAGGAGGGGTCGTTGGTGACGTAGTCGATCACAGTGGCAGCATCGGTCTCGGGGTCTACCGGAGAGAAGAGGGGGAAACAGTAAATATAAAGCAAAGATAGCATCACAAAGCATAACGTGGCAGGTGTGACCTAACGTAAGGCTACATGAAAAAGGTGAAGGGGGAATTCAACCGGGAATGTATTCCTGGTTCCGGGCCTGTGTCAGACAGATGACCGGAGGGGGAATGTTCCATGTTCAGCATGCTAGGGGCATGTGACAGATGAACGGACCGCGTATTTGGATTCGTTGGATTTTTCTGAGCAAATTTCATGTAGAAAATATTTCCATCGGAGTTACGGTTTATTTTCTATGAATTTTCAAAGATTAAACCATATTCTGGATTTATTTATTAACAGAAAAGATAAATGACATCATCATGACGTGCTGATGACGTCAGCAGTCAACAGAATGGCTGACCAGGTCAAACTGACCAGTGGGGCCACTGGGACCCACATGTCAGCCTTTGCTGGCTTAACAGTGGATTAACTAATCTAGCAGGATCAATTAGGGGTGTGGGCCCCAGGTGCCAGTGAGTGTTTTAGGTTAAACTAATTACTTTTATTTATAAAACGTTATTAGACTAAATAACAGAGGGGGCCCACATGTCAAAGGCTGGGGCTGCCCAGTCAGCACTGGTCAAACCAGTCAACAGGGGGTCAGCGGGTCCACTGGGAGCCACGGGTCAGTGACCTAGGTGGTGGCCCGAGGGTGGCCCACACGGCGCCAGCTCAGCGGAGCTGCCGGAGTAGCTCCGGCGAGCTCGTGCACGGCGGCCGAACGCCGACGAGGTCAGAAAACGCCTACGGGTCACCATTTCGCGTGCCACTACTTGCGTTCGAAAGCTAGGAGGGAGTCGCGTCGAGTGGTGGTGCTAGACTACGCCGGGGAGGCCGGAAACGTCACCGGCGTCGAGCTTGGCGGCGGTGGCTTTCGGGCGTGCGTAGAAACGGCGCTAGGAGGAACGGGGAGGCGCGCTAGTGGTGGCGTTGGACTCGCACAAGCTCCCAGAGCCCGATTCGAGGTTCAGCCGCGCGTTATAGTGGCGAAGGCCACGACGGCGAGCCCGTCGACGGCGATGCGTGCGGGTGCTAGCGGAGCAGCGGCTAAGTGCGTTCGCGGGCTGAAAGGAGGGGAGCAGGAGGCGGAGGAGCTCACCTAGCGGCACACACGGCGGCCCTTGACGGCTTAGGAGCAATAGGGGTGTTGGTGGAGCAACGGCGACGTCGCGGTGGCCGGAGATGGGGACGAGGACGAACGGCGGCTGCGGTGCCTCCCAGCTCCAGCTGAGGCCACCAGTCGACCCCGGCGGAGCTCACCGACAGGGTCAGCAGGCGTGGGGCCGCCGGTGGCCGCGACAACAACGGATGGCGGCGGCGACTGCGCTCGGGCCGCGGATCTGGAGGGAGAGAGGAGAGGAGGATCAGGCAGAGTGGGAGAGGGGAGTGGGTGGTGCAAGTGGAGGCGGGAATCGCGGAGGCGAGGAGGCGCAGGCCTTATCCCCTCACCTGGGCGTCGCCGGCGAGGCGGTTCCGGCGGGGACATCGCCTGTAGCGACTCGGGTCAGGGAACAGGAAGAAGGGGAAGAGAGCGACCGGGGGAGGTGGGCCGCCTAGGATGGGGGGGGGCGGCCCAGGGGAGTTCGGTCCAGGGAGGGGGCACTGCCCTCTCTCTTTATTTTCCTTTTCCCTTTTCCTTTTTCTTTCTTTTTTTAGCTTTTCTATCTTAGCCATTTTAGGCCACCTTCACATTTTGCAAAAATGCTTGTTCACCACCAATATTACCAGAAGAATACTTCACACATGATGAACATTTTAGTTTTCATGTTTTAGCATTTTGAATTCCACACAAAATTTGAATTTGAATTCAACTGGAATTTGAAAGAGGGAGGAGACAAAGATGATCAAGCACTTGTTTAGCAAAATAATTAACTGAACCCCAAGGGTTACTGTAGCATCATTACACCCGGGTGTTACAACGTTGGAGACATATCAAGCATCCCCAAGTTTAATTCCTGCTCGTCCTCGAGTAGGTAAATGATAAAAACAAAATACTTGGCATAATTTCAATGTAAATCTTCTAAATTGTGGTATGAATATTCAGATTCAAAAGATTTAAGACAAAAGTTCATGTTGACATAAAAATAATAATACTTCAAGCATACTAACAAAGCAATTATGTCTTCTCAAAAATAACATGGCCAAAGAAAGCTATCCCTACAAAATCATATAGTCTGGCTATGCTCTATCTTCACCACACAAAGTATTTAAATCATGCACAACCCCGATGACAAGCCAAGCAATTGTTTCATACTTTTGATATTTTCAAAACTTTTTTGATATTCACGCAATACATGAGCGTGAGCCATGGATATAGCACTATAGGTGGAATAGAATGGTGGTTGTGGAGAAGACAAAAAGGGAGAAGATAGTCTCACATCAACTAGGCGTATCAACGGGCTATGGAGATGCCCATCAATAGATATCAATGTGAGTGAGTAGGGATTGCCATGCAACGGATGCACTAGAGCTATAAGTATAAGAAAGCTCAAAAGAAACTAACACTACAAAGAAAAGACACATCTGTGACATTTTCGGCTGAACGAAAAAAAAATCTGTCATACATATGACACTTCTATGATGATAATTGTGACAAAACCCGGTATCATCATAGATGTGGTGGGCTCCTACTTCTATGACAAAAAATCATGACAGAAAATGGGCTTTTCATCCTGGGCGGGCCGGAGACGCAGCTGCATGACATTCTTTGGGCCGTCCATGGCGGAAAAAACCATGGTAGAAGCGAGGGCGAGGAAAATTTCGGGGAGTTCCCGGTTATGGTGGGAGGTCGGGGGCCGAGCGATGCACGTTTCTCTCATACACGTACGCGCGTGTGTGCGAGGCATTGGCTCTAACTTAACCCGAGCGACGCGTTGGGCTCTAACTAAACCCTAGCGATTGCACTGCAGGCTACGCGTTACTGAACCCGAGCAATCAATCGATGGCTATTAACTGAACCTGATCGAGCAATTCCTTCGCTACTGCTACTAACTGAAGCCGGTCGATGGGATGAACAGTGAGCGTTGCGGGGGGGTTTGGATGAACAGTGAGCGGTGGCGTTGCCTCTGGATGAACAGGACCCCGTGGTGTGGTGGAGGGCTGGATGAACATTAGACGGTGGAGGGGTGCCCGTGGAGGGGTGGATGAACAGGACCCCGTGGTGTGGAGGGCTGGATGAACAGTAGACGGTGGAGGGGTGCCCGTGGAGGGGTGGTTGAACAGGACCCCGTGGTGTGGAGGGCTAGATGAATAGTAGATGGTGGAGGGGTGGTTGAACAGGACCACGTGGTGTGGAGGGCTGGATGAATAGTAGATGGTGGAGGGGTGGTTGAACAGTAGCCGGTGGAGTAGCGCGCGGTGGAGGCTGGATGAACAGGAGCCCGTGGAGGCTGGATGAACAGGAGCCCGTGGAGGCTGGATGAATAGGGCCCGTGGAGGCTGGAGGAGGTCGACGGTGGAGATGAACAGTATCCCGTGGAGTCCCGTTTTGCGGTACGCCACACCCCTCCCGATGAACAGGACCCCCGTTTCGACCGTAGCGCTCCAACACAAGTCTGTTTCCTCCGTTTTGCGGTACGCCACACCCCTCCTGATGAACAGGACCCCGTTTCGAACGTGGCCGGTCGAACACAAGGCCATTTCCTCTGTTCTGCGGTACGTCAGGCCTCGTTTCCATCGCCTGTTCCATCCTAGCCCTCTCGATGAACATGACGCATTCCATAGCCTCCCCATGAACACGATGCATTCCGTTGCCTCCCCATGAACACGACGCATTCCGTTGCCTCCCCATGAACACGACGACGACGTTGTTTCTCCATTCCGACCCAGCCATGTACACGAGCCCTCGCCGTACGTATGCGCGAGTAGGCGTTCGAGACCCCGCCCGTATGTACACATATGTGGCCGTATTTTCTTTCTTGCACCCTGGCCACTATACGTACATGTACATGCTACGTGCGCGCCTCTACTACGACACGTGCGCGCCTCTACATCGACCAGTATATATGTACGTACAAGTTCGCGACCAGAATGACAACGCTATGTACGCTTCGACCAGGTGGGTCCCGACTGTCAGGCTCTTCCTTGCGTGCAAAGATGTAGCTGGTGGGTCCCAGCAGTCAGGGGGGCGAATCGTTTTGTTTTTTTGCCCGAACGCACTTCCTTGCGTGCGAAGGTGTAGCTGGTGGGTCCCAGCAGTCGGGGGGAAAACGTTTTTTTCACGAAATACGGTGGCCCGTCCGGTGGGTCCCCGCTATCAGGTGGAGGAATAATTATTTTGCACGTAATAAGGAGGCACTTCCTTGCTGCGGCCGTGGACCCAGCTGTCAGCCTCTCCACATACAGTCCACGTCCGATGGAAGTCATTCCTTAACCACATTGACCACGCCGCGCCGAGAGCACCAGGGCGGTGGACGACGGTGAGGCCTAGGAAGGGGACGATGGGGAGCCGGGGAAGACGCGGCAGTGGAAGCCCGCGCGGAGAGGAGTACGAGGGTTCACTGGTTTGGCTGCGGTGTGAGGCTGCCGTCGCCGCAGGGCCTGGCCAGCGGTGGGAATAGTAGGGGTGGTGAGGCCTCCGTGGCAGGACAGCCAGCCACGGGAGGCAGGAGCATGCAGCACGACCGGTGCTGCTTTGGGCGGCAAGAGCAAGAAGACCAGAGGTTGAAGAAGCACTACGGCCGTTGGATGGACATCGTACAGTCACTGGAGCTAGAATTGTTCATATTGACTAAAGTTGACAAAGGCCCCCATCCCAGTCAACTTAGTAGGCCCACAAGTCAGCCTCCCACCATGGTGAGTCCCAGCTAGCAGGGGGAGTATTCATTTTTTTGTGCGTAATAAGGAGGCACGTCCGGTGGGTCCGAGCTGACAGCGGGGGGAACGTTTTTTTCAGGAAATACGCTGGCCCGTCCGATGGGTCCGAGCAGTCAGGGCGGAAACATTTTTTTCGCGAAATAAGGTGGCCCGTCCGGTGGGTCCCTGCTGTAAGGTGGAGGAATAATTATTTTGCGCGTAATAAGGAGGCACTTCCTTGCGGCCGCCTGGACCCAGTTGTCAGCCTCTCCACGTACAATACTCTTCCGATGGAAGTTGGTCGTTGACCTTGTTGACCACGCCGCGCTGAGAGCACCAGGGCGGTGGTCTAGACGACGGCGAGGCCTAGGAAGGGGACGACGTGGAGCCGGGGAAGACGCAACAGTGGAAGCCCGCGCAGAGAGGAGTATGAGGGTTCACTGCTTCGGTTGCGGTGTGAGGCTACCGTCACCGCAGAATAACAGGGGGTGTGGGTGAGTGGATGGATGGCCTGGCCAGCGGTGGGAGTAGTATGGGGGCGGTGAGGCCTCCGCGGCAGCACAGCCGGCCACAGGAGGCAGGAGCAGGCGGCATGACCGGCGCTGCTTTGGGCGGCTGGACCAAGAAGACCAGAGGTTGAAGAAGCACTACGGCCGTTGGATGGACATCGTACGGTCACTAAAGCTAGAAACGTTTATTATTGACTAAGTTGACAAAGCCCTTGGTACTCTCCAACATAGTAGGCCCACATGTCAGCCTCCGAAACGGTGCGCCCCAGATGTCAAGAGGAGGAATCATTTTTTGGGCGGCCGAAGCTAAGAATATCCGAGATTGAAGAAGAAGCACGACATCCGTTAGATAGACATCCAACGGCCACTGCTGCTAGAACCGTGTGTTGATTATAATAAGTTGGCAAAGCCTTGCATACGCGTCAACTTATTTTTTTAGGGGATGCGTCACTTAGTAGGCCCACAAGTGTGTGGTAGAGAACTTATAGCCCATTTGTGTTTTGTAAGAATGTACAGCCCATTTTGGAATTCTAATGGAATTTACAATAGCCCATTTACAGTTTGTTAAAAGTACAGCCCATTTTCTAGCTAGGACAATGATTAATAATTTCAACCAACCGTTGAAGATAGAATTCAATAAAAATTTCCCACATTTTGATGGGCTCCGAAATATTTTTATCCCGAAATTTCTAGTTAGATTAAATATAAATTTGTATTACGTAAAAATCCAACGAAACATTGCGCGCGCAACAATGAAAATTTAAGATTTTCAAAATCCATAAATAATATTTTATAAACTAATTTCGTGTTTGGTGCATTTTTTTATAGTTACTGCCCAGTTTTTATAATTACAACCCATTTATTATTTTTTAAAGCCCATTTTCCTGTTAAGCCTAATGCATCCCTCCTAGGAAAGATTTCCAGCCCAACGCGGTGGAGAATAACAAGTTGACCTTGCCTGGGTATTCCTCAAAAAGACGTATAGCTGGGCTAGCCATTTTCATCTTGAAAAAATTAGTATCTGGGCTGGATATCTGGCCTAGGCTAGACGGGCCACAGCCCGCCCAGTTAATACCCTGCTCTCCTCTGAACAACAATGAAATCATCGCCAAGAAAAACTCTGCAGTGCTCACGCCTCAAAAACACAAATACTGCTCGAGCTGCTTGGTCCCAGCTATCGGCCGCACCTTGTGCAATTCTCTCGTTTATATTGACTACATAGGTTGACAATGGTGTGGGACCGTGATGTCAGGAAACCAGGAGAAAGCAAAAAAAATAGGTGTGCATAATAAGGAGGCACTTGCGTAAGTACGGCTATGGCCCTAGTGGGTCCCTAGTGTCATCTAGTCAAAATAAAGTCATCTCCTGAATCCTCATGTTCGTTGACGATGTTAACAATGCTCGGCGCCACGGCGAGCGCAACAACTCGAAGGACAACGGAGAGGGCCTCGCGGGCCCTACCGATGGTCTGATACAACGCCCGCTACTCATTCAGGAAGCTAGGATCATCGGAAACCTATGAGCACCTTCGAGAAACTGAGACGGCATGAAATGGTAAGGCCGCGCTTGGGAGCTCTGGTTTATTTCAAACCTGTATTAACATACAAGTGTAATTTACTCGTCATTGAAAACAATGCGTAAAATACAGGCGTAATGAAACCGAGGGCCTGAGGCCTGTAAGTAAAACCGGCGGGTTACGCGTCTAATTTGAGAGACCAGTGTATATTTTACGAGCACTACTATATGGACGACATTACCAGACGATACATGCACGACGTGCGTATCATGCCATCCATGGGCAAGGCTAAAACAGTAGCTAATGGCTGGATTAACAATCGTCCGGGTGTCATTCAACGTTTTTATCGTGTGTCAAGTACTTCCAATATTTTACTAGTCGAAATCGACCAACCAAGCGCCTTCGCCCGAGACCATCTGCTTTAATTTACAAGCGTCAGTTTTACAAGCGGTTTTGGTTGGAAAACGGCGATCCAATCACGGCCTAATATCATGAGTTGGTCGGAAGATCATATGGTTTCACGTCTAACCTACCCGACTTGTCGTATAGGCTATGAATGAAACATCAGACGATGAACTTCTTAAGCACGGAAACAACAGAAGAGGATGATCTTCTTAACAAGCAAATCACTGGCATTAGATCGACATGCAAAACAATACGAGGCATTATTCTCAGGAGGCACAGTGAACAGCTCGTGATGCCGCATGCCACAAGATTCCAAGCTCAACTTTGCAATCAAAAAGAAGGTCTGGCATTACATAGACAATATTCAGAACAAACTCTTAACACAGGAATATCTCAGCAGAGTAACTATTTACTTCTAAACTGAACAGAGGAATAGGAAAAAACACTCGACGCTGCTCACAGCAAGGGCGTCCCACTCAAAAATATCAAATGCATGTCTTCTGGCTAATATCAATGAGCAAATTTTGACAAGGTTTTCCAATTCCAATATATTAAACTAACGTCTTCTTGCTAACATCAATGATTAAACTTTGACAAGCTTTTCCCATTCAAAATATGTAATGCCTATGATCATGGAGTCCTGTCGCTTCTTGCTAACATCAATGATTAAACTTTGACAAGCTTTTCCCATTCAAAATATGTAATGCCTATGATCGTGGAGTCCTGTCGCTTCTTGTACTTGTTTGGGCACTTCTTGCCCAGGGCACTCCACGTGTTGTTAAATTGCCAATGGTCTCTGCATACTAGGCATGTCACCGGTGTCTAATATTTATGGCACTGGCTGTAGCAATGGAGGGATTCGGTGCCAAACTAAGAAAAGGTGAAATTGGCACCTCTTTTGGCCTACATAGTGGAAGGCCTAATACTCTGTAAAGCTTCTCGGTCATTCCTTCTGTAATGTAGCGCAAACAATAACTGCTTCTTTCTGCAAAGTGGAACGACCAACTGGACCCAGTAATGCGGCAGTTTGCCTTGGACACATTATCTTAACAATGCCTTGCTTCAAGAACGAAAAGGCAGAAAAGTATCATTCCTAAAACAATGCGACTGATTCATTTTAACAGAAACATTATCTTAACAATACCTTGGTTAAACATGTAGAAAGAACTACAAAGCAGGATAGTACCATTTGTAAAACACTGTAAGTTTGTAACTTATATATAATAACAGAGACATTATCTGAATAATACATTTCTTAAACATGTACTCCGGACGATCCCTAACAGAAATGGTACTCCTGCCGATCCCTAACAAGTGTTTGCAGTTTTGAACTAAGATTCAGTTCCAGGGTAGAGTGGGTGCAACAACAATATGTGCTTCCATCTACTTATAAAGGGGGTGATGTAGAGTTTGTTGTAACAAAGCAATAAGCATCATATCTGGGTTGGTTCCATTTTTGTTCACTACTTAATGGGAAAAGACAGCAATACAATTGCTTCAATTCAACATTTATTTAAAACAGTACCAATACAAGTAGCACAACATCTCAAAGCACACTGCACAATCATGTGGATGAAGGCCTGTATTGACCTTTCATGAGACCGACAACGACAAAATATGAATCTGCCAACACGAATAGGAAATCCAATCTCGTTTTGTGCAGTTGCACTGAAATCAAGCAAAGTGTTTCGCGTAGCAAAGCAAAATGTCGCAATAGAAACAAGTTGAATAGATATCCCTGTATAAATAGAGGCAAAAAAGGAATCAATTACTGGCTAATAAAGGAGGATGAAACATGTGGCCACAAAAATGGTAATCCCGCCAATCCCTAACAAGTGTTGCAGTTTTGAAATAAGATTCAGTAGTTAATTCTGAGAGTGGCATCAATTACTGGCTTATAAAGGGGGTGATGCTAAATTTGTTGTAACAAAGCAACAAGCATCATGTCTGGGTTGGTCCCATTTTTGTTCACTACTTAATGGGAAAAGACAGCAATACAATAGCTTCAATTCATCATTTATTTAAAACAGTACCAATACAAGTAGCACAGCATCTCAAAACACACTACACGATCATGTGGATGAAGGCAAGTACCAACCTGTCATGACGCACACAAGATCACGTACGAATCTGCCAACAAGAATAGGAAATCCAATCTCGTTTTGTGCAGTTGCACTGAAATCAAGCAAAGTGTTTCGCGTAGCGAAGCAAAATGTCACAATAGCAACAAGTTGAATAGATATCCCTGTATAAACAGAGGCAAAAAAGGAATAAATTACTGGCTAATAAAGGAGGATGAAACATGCGGCCACAAAAATGGTAATCCCGCCAATCCCTAACAAGTGTTGCAGTTTTGAAATAATATTCAGTAGTTAATTCTGAGAGTGGCATCAATTACTGGCTTATAAAGGGGGTGATGCTGAATTTGTTGTAACAAAGCAACAAGCATCATGTCTGGGTTGGTCCCATTTTTGTTCACTACTTAATGGGAAAAGATAGCAATACAATAGCTTCAATTCATCATTTATTTAAAACAGTACCAATACAAGTAGCACAGCATCTCAAAGCACATTGCACAATCATGTGGATGAAGGCCTGTACTGACCTTTCATGAGACGACCAACATAAAATACGTATCTACCAACACGAATAGGAAATCCAATCAAGTTTTGTGCAGTTGCACTGAAATCAAGCAAAGTTGCCGGTGTGACATTTAAGTTTTTTATAGCAACAAGTTGAATAGATATCCCTGTTCTAAGAGGCAAAAAAGAAAACAATTACTGGCTAATAAAGGAGGATGAAACATGTGGCCACAAAAAGAAGCATCTACCTTATCTTGATGGAAAACAAAGTATAGGACAGTAGCATTTCTAAAACGGTTGCATTGATTCATATTAACAGAGAAATTCTTTTAAAATAGACCAGTAGTTAATTCTGAGATTAACAACAGCAAAATAGCTGCATGGGACATGCCAGCACCATGTGCGTCCACACGTATAAATGGGTGATGCAGAGTATGTAGCCAAGCAGCATATATGCGCTGGTCCCATATTTGTTCTCTTTGAACCTTCTTCCTATGTGAGGGCAGCAAATCTAGTCGTGCACAAACTACCCGACCCCCCAGTTTCTTTCCCTTTTCAACAAAGAGATCGGTTCCTTATAGATGTGTGTACTGGGTTACCCCCTTTTCCCTTTTCGACCTACAAAGCGGCTGGATGGCCAGTCTATACTACTTTCCGCCCCTCCTTTCCTCATTGAACCACGTCCTAGATTCTTGCTCCAGCCCACCGCACCCTTCTTTCCTCTTTGAACCAAGACCTAGATTCGACTAGAGATCGAAAAAGATCCACATGCAGCTAGAGCAATGACGGTTTCAAAGAAACTTATACCTTAGGGTCGTCGGGATGTGGCAAGGCGTGCGGCGAGAGGCCGGATCTGCCCACACTATGTACGGCAACGAGGAAGAAGGGGTTGGTGGCCCTCCCGCACAGGCGCTGGGTGAATGAGAACAACGCAGCCGGTAGTGGATTGCCTCCCTCACCGAAGGCGATAGACTGAACGCTGCACCTCCTCCCCTTCCTGGTGCGACGGGATACGGACGCCTCCTTCACCAGCTGTAAGGGGGGAGAGAGAGACAAGAGGCCAACACAGTCTTGTTTAGATCTGGTGAAGAGAGGGTGAGAGACTGTGAATATAGCAAACCCTAGCAAACGAACGCTGAGCCTCCAGCGTGTAACATATATGTAGTGCGGCGAGCGTGTGGAGAGTGCAAACCCTAGCGAACAAGCGCTGAGGCTCCCGCTTATATATATACTACTGTAGTATGGACTGAGCTCCGGTGCCTTCACTGCACCTGCTTTTGGTTGTATGACAGGTGAGCCAGCCACATTTTGGGCCCACCTGTCGTAAAACCCTAGCGAAAATTGCACCAACGTGAAATACGACTGCGTCTCCAACGCAACCAAGGTGAACTGACGAAGGATATCATCTTTGTGCGTAACAATCAAAGAGCACTGATGGAAGACAGCTTGTTTTTCGTTGAAAATCGATCAGCTTCACCAGCCGACGCAACCATGAGGCGCAACCATGAGCATCGATAGGTAATCGTGGTGATGCATCATCCATTTGGCATCAAGTTTGGGTGAGGCACCTAAGAAGTTCGACAAATCCTGAAAGTGCGTTATATCGACTAGAGGGGGGTGAATAGGCGATTTTTATGAAATTCTTCACTGAGGAATTTGCCAGTGAGGAAATTCCTTAGCGAAGAACTAATAGCAGCGGAATAAGTACTCAAAAGTAAACATAACAGAATACAAGCATAGTCATCATGATGAAATGAAGACAGGCACAGAGTACAGGAAACGTAATCACAGGATAACACAGGATGAAGACAAACAGATTGAAGAAATTAAACTAAGGAAATTGAGAAAGTCTTCAGTCGAAGTCTTCAAACACAGATTTGAACAAACACACAACACAGTTATGAGGAAATAAAAGAGTTGAGGAAATAGAACCAGTAAGCTTGGTGAAGACAATGATTTGGTAGACCAGTTCCACCTGTTGTCTCAGTTGTACGTCTGGTTGGAGCGGCTGAGTATTTAAACTCGACGACACACAGTCCCGGACACCCAGTCCTGAACACGCAGCTCAGGACACCCAGTCCTCACCGTATTCTCCTTGAACTAAGGTCACACAGACCTCGTCCAATCACTCGTGGTAACTCTTCAGGCGACTTCCAAACCTTCACAAACTTGGTCACTCGGCGATCCACAATTCCTCTTGGATGCTCTAGACCATGACGCCTAACCGTCTGGAAGAAGCACAGTCTTCAAAGGTAACAAGCGTCGGATCCACGCAGGATCAATCTCTTCAGTGATGCTCGATCACTTGGGGTTTGTAGGTGTTTGGGTTTTGGGTTTTTGGTTTTTCCTCACTTGATGATTTTCACTCAAGGTCCTCAGAGGATGGGTTGCTCTCAAATGACAAGTGTCAATTTCTCTCGGAGCAGCCAACCAGCTAGTGGTTGTAGGGGGTGGCTATTTATAGCCTAGGGAGCAGCCCGACATGATAAGACATAAATGCCCTTCAATGATATGACCGTTAGGTGGATAGATATTTTGGGACAGCTGGCGCATAGCACAGCAACGGTCGGAATTTTGAGTAGTAAAATCCTCAGGGCCATCATGTTTCTCACTGTGTAGGCAATCCGCACTGGCGAATCCTAACTCCTCAGTTAGGACAAATTCCTCAGAGACCAGAAGAACTTCGTCTCTGTCACTGAAGAAATTGACTGAACTGTATGAGATTTCCAATGGCTTCACTCGAAGGGATTGGTAGGTGTAGGATTTTGAGTTGAGCATCACATGGAAATTTTGCCTTAGTATTTCCTCGACCCCCTTTAACAGTACGGTGTTTCCTATGACTCAAGAAAGACAAAAACAAAACTATGAAAACAAAAGTCTTCAAGCTTCATATTCCTCGCATGAATATCAAGTCTTCACGGACACACCAATTTCTTCACTTTCAAAGTCTTCATGAAAGTCTTCAGAAATACCAAAATCTTCAGTCGAAGATATTCATTTTTAGGGGTCGACTTTTCCTGTAAATATCAAACTCCTCATAGACTTATAGACCTGTGTACACTCACAAACGCATTAGTCCCTTAACCTATAAGTCTTCAATACACCAAAATCACTAAGGGGCACTAGATGCACTTACAATCTCCCCCTTTTTGGTGATTGATGACAATATAGGTTAAGTTTTCAACGGGGATAAACATATGAAGTGTAACTACTGATATTGAGGAATTTGATTGCAAGATATAGAAGAACTCCCCCTGAAGATGTGCATAGTGAGGAATTTGCCTTTGAAGCAATGCACACTTGAAGAGTTGAATCATGGAGATCTCCCCCTATATATGGTAATCCGTACACGCATTTAACATATAATATGAAGAATTTGAAATGCATGATGAAATATGGTGCCTGATGAAATTTAGCATGCGTTCAATAATATTAACGAGGAATAAGCATGCAGAATAGTGCATCAAAAGTATCAGAGCACCATCGGGTTTAATATTATAACTCAATCCAATAAAGTTTCAGAAGAACGAGAGTTGTAACTTAGCAAATAAAAAACGCCCATATAGTAGACCCGCTTGAAGACTAACTCATATTTCTTCCCCTTTGTCATCGAATGACCAAAAGGATCGAAAATGAGGACTAACGCCCCTGAAGATAATCATGTTGATGAAGGAGCGCCAGCGTTGTTGGGGTCGTTTGTTGATGTAGGGCCTGCCGGAGTGTCGTCCAAATCTTCATGTTCATCAGTGTCGCGCGATGAAGAATATGAGCTGGCCACCAGAGAAGGAACCTGGACCTTCTTGAGTTTCTTCAGTGGAGGTGCAGACCAGTCAAAATTTTCTTTGAGACCCATGTTCTTCAGATCTTCTTCACCATACAGATGTGACAGGATTGCCCAGGTGCGACCGAAGACTTGATGGAGGTAGTAGTGGTTTTTCTTCACTGCATTGTGTGTGGCAGTCATGTTGTGAAGAAGTGAACCAAACTGACGCTTAACCCATTTGTGATTTCGATCCACCTTCTGGTGAAGACTAAGCAGAAGTTCACGGTCAGTCATCACGCGCGGAGCAGTGGCTTGAGGAGTGGACTTAGGTGCATTGGCAGAGTCATGTGTGGTAGAGTCATCATTGGTGGAATAAGATGCAGCTTTGCGAAACTGACCATCCAATGGACGAATGCCTTCACCTATTACAGCTGGTGCTTTGCCCTTTCCATCAACTGAGGAATATGTCTGCTTGAGGACTTCAATTGGGGGCAAGTAGCTGAGATGATTCTGGAAATCAGCTTTGTAGTTGAGTGAAGACCTTGTTCTGAGGAATCTCATAATCCAAGGTGCATAAGGCTTCAGCTCAAACGGTGACAGTGCAACATTTGCCATAGTCCTCATGAAGAAATCGTGATAATTGACAGGAATGCCATGAACGATGTTGAATACCAGATTCTTCATGATGCCAACAATTTCCTCATCAGATGAGTCGTGGCCTTTGATGGGACTGATTGTCCTCATAAGAATATGATAGACAGTTCTGGGCACATACAACAATTCCTTCACGAGGAATTTGGTTCTTGGTGCTTGACCTGGCTTCAAAGGTTTCATTAGCACCTGCATGTAATGATGTATGAGCTCAAGTTCACTGTAGATGCAGCAAGCTTCTTCAAGGGGAGGACTGAGTGGTAGAGCTCGAAGCAATTCAGAGGCTGGTGCAGTGTAGTGAGTGTTTTCAGACATCCAGTCTAGCACCCATGAATTTACATCTTCAGCATCTCCGGTGATGTGCAGCATAGCATAGAATTGAAGAATCAGTTCTTCATTCCAATCGCAGATGTCAGAGCAAAAGTTTAGCAGTCCAGCGTCGTGAAGAACACTGAGGACTAGTGCGAAGCACGGCAGAGATTCCCTATCCACGTGAGGAATATGCTCATGGTAGAAGATTTTCTCCTTGTTGAACAGCACTGAGGAATAGAAATTTGCTTGACTGGCAGTCCAGAAATGCCTCTTCCTAATGCGAGCAGAGTCATATGGGTTGTAATCTTCGAAGAATACGTGCTCGCCAAAGAAATCATCAGCCTTGAACTTTTTCTTGCGTGAGAAAGGATCCTTTGGCTTCGGCAGAGGAGTGTCAGTGAGTTGCATCACGACCTCAGGAATCTCAATCGCAGGTTCTTTAGGCTGAGGAATTTCTGGTTCCTCCTCAGTGGCAGTCTGCGTCGTTGGTTGTTTAGCAGCAGCAGTTTCTTCAGCGCTAGTGGCTGGAATTTCCTCATGGACAGATGTAGTGGGATGAGTTTCTTCAGAGCCCATGTGAACAGTTTGTGTGGGGGACTGAGGAATTTGCTGTAGAGGGGTGAACATTGGAGAGTTTGGATGCTAACTTTCCCAGAATTCATCACTGATTATGGGTGTGGAGCAGCCAATGTCCACATCTTCATCTTCCATTTCTTCAATGCCAGCCTCTTCAGCTGTGAACTGAGGCATAGGCGAGGAGATGATAGGTGTTGAAGGGATCGCATCCACTTCAATTTCTTCATCCAACGGTTCAGACTAAGCAGCAGAAGGAGTTTCTTCATCAGATCCGCTGGGGATCACATATTCTCCATCAAAAGGAACAAGGTCCTTTGATGGCCTGGTTGAGATGGGAACAGCATCAATCGGATTTGCAAAAGAACTTGTCATAGGCTTCATTTTCTTCGGAGCTAAAGAATCTGAAGCAGTTGATGCTTTCCTTTTCTTCACTGCAGCATGCTTTGCAGCCTTGGTCTTCTTCACATCTGATGCAGATGGAAGGATTGGAGTTGAAGTTGGTGCAGGAGCAGCTGAGGAATCTGGTTGATTTTCTTCAGGCACAACTGATGCAGTTGCCCTGAGTTCTTCAGTTTCTTCAGGCACACCACTAGTGGGTGCCCTGGCAATTTCTTCAGCGGCTGGAATGCAGTCATCAGCCCTGGAACTCACATTATCTTCAGCAGCCTGATTGTCATCAGCGGTGCTGGCATTTTCTTCAGTAGGCTAAGAAGATGCTTCAGCCTGAGGAATTTCTTGTTGCGTTGGGGCTGCAACATTGGAAGTGAAGTTATTCGCAAGTTTCACAAAACGAACCTTGGCTCCAAGCCAATTAGAGCGATATGTGTCAAAGTCATCACTGAGTTTCTTAATCTCAGTCTGAATAGTGACAAGTTCTTCAGTTGTCATAGAGACAACGTTTCTCTTCAGATAGCGCTCTTTCTTGTACTGCGCTTTCTTGATCTGTCTGGCCTTCTCAAATTTCCACTTTTCTTCTTGAATGAAGTGGGTCAGCATGTGACTCTGGCCAGGAGTCAGCTTGAAGTCAGGCAAGGGAGTGTTGGGGTCCTTGTGCCAATCATCAATGTAGTCGAGGATCAGCTTGGGATCCAAAAGCAATGGCACTTCTGATCATTTGGCTCTAGCGGCCCTGACTTGCCAGTCTCTGATGATTTCTGCAAGTTCATCATCATCAGCTTCGTCTTCATCAAACGGCACTTGGAAAGCGTCTTGATTCTTTTGAGGACTTGGGCGAGGACCTCGTCCAGTAGTGGCCTTTGTCTTCAGCAGTGAGGGGCCAGCTGAGGAACTTGGTGCAGCTGAGGAACTAGCTGAGACACCTGAGGCAATGGAGATGCCGGCAGTCCTTTGGCATGAGGCGAGATGCATAGGTGCTGAGGATTTAGGCGGAACAGCTGAAGGCTTTGGCGGAGGAGCTGAGGACTTGGGAGGAACAGGAGCAGCATGAGGAATTGGCCGTGAGGGCTTTGATGATTCTGGCCATGAGGGCATTGCTGTGGAACTTGGCCTGCACGCAGGCTTCTTAGACATAGCCTTCTTTGGCTTGACAGCAGAGGCAGCAGCAGCAGCAGAGTCTTCATTGAATTTCCTCACTGCTTCTCTGGCTTGCTTAGCCAACTTGGTTTGGCGCTTGGCCCATTCATCAGGATAGTCCTTACCGCGCTTGAGGCTGGTGGGATCTACTCTTTGGCCAGGTGCCAATGGAGCTCTTGGGCATGGAGGATTGAGTGTGAATTTCTTCATGTACTTAGGAGTGACATATCTGTACTCCCTCCATTCTCTTGCCCATCTCCTCTCTATCCTCTGTTTGCGCACTTTGCGCTCATTCTTGGTTTCCTTAGTAGGTGTGCAGTACCCAGCATATATGTCATTAGGGATCTCAAACACTGTATTTACCTTAGGCCTCTTTCCTCCTTTCTGTGGCCTTTTACCATCAGCCATTTTCTTCAGTTGAGGAATTTGAACAATTGAATTCTCTGAAGAAGTATGCAACTTTTCTTCGAGGAACGCTGCAAATGAGTTAAGTTGATGAGAACCTAGTGATTCAGCAGCTGACATGTGTAACTGTGAACAGAGTATAGTTGCGAGGAATTTGGAGAGGTCATATGTGTTCTCAGAAGGTTTTTCAAAAACAACAAGTTTGAGGAATTTGACCTGATGAGTCTTGAAGATTTTCACTAAGCGTTCTTTGTCTTAGGTTCCAGAGTTGTATATATCGAAGATCCACACAATTGAGGAATCTTGAAGAAAAATGATGCTTAGAGAAACGAATCAAGAACAGATGACTTGTGAGGTGTTCAGTGTGTGAAGATATGAAGAAAAACACTTTTGAAGATTTTGTAGATAATCATTCGAATCAATGAGGGCAGTAAAAGTAACTTTTAATTACCCTGGATGAAGAATAGGATGAACTGGAGTGAGGAGATGTGAAGTTCGTCTGTGCAGATCTTCCACGCCCTAACTCGGCGGAGGAAGACGGCTACGGCGGCGGCGGAGTGAAGATTTCCACGGTCGGCGCGAGTACGTCGGTGACGAGGTCGAGGCAGTGAAGCTCTTCCTCACCGGCGGCGATGAAGTAGCGGCGGCGCTAGGGTTTGAGAAGCTCGAGCTGGAGAGAGAGGTCGAGCGGAGTAAAAGAAGTGAGGAAGGGAAGGAGGGGTATTTATAGCCACGGTGAAAAAACTGCTCGCCCGAAGAAATTGGACGAATGTGCCCCTGACCCTTCTCATTCGCATGACATGTGTCACCCACGTAGTGCGAGGTGGAGATCGTGTTAGATCATGGGTGAGTGGATAAGTGTATCGTGGGATGCGGAACGGTTTGAGCGGCAAAGCCGAAAATTTCGATAAGATAGGTTTTAAAGTTCCGTTCGCAATTCTTCAGCTGACAAGGACATAGTGAAGATTTTGAACGAGTTTCAAATAGAACGCACATGAAGAATTTGTGAACATATTGGGTTGAGTACAGCATAGAGGGGGAAGGGTCCGATCACATTCACTTAGCAGAAAAACCAACTTGAAGAATTAGCAATAAGTGAATGTTGTAGAGGACATAAACTTATATATATAGTCAATGAAGAAAAACGACGGAAGCAGTGAAGACAATGCAAAGTTGAAGAATATGAATAATTGAGGAATTTCAACTTTTGGTGGTGACGTGACCCACCGTATAAGAATGATGATTTCAGACACCGCGTACAATTATCGTAGGGTTCTGAGAATCAAATTCTTCATTAATTTCTTCACACTAAGAGTGTTATTCTTCATTGATTGAAGAAAAACGTTTCTTCATGTGTTGCACATCTAAGTCATCAATTTTGCATAAGTGTTAGGATGAGTGTCCTTTTCAAAGAACATTCGAAGATTCTAGGATATTTAGCTCACACCGCAACTTGCTAAATCTCTTCTCATCCAAGGGCTTTGTGAAGATATCGGCTAGCTGTTCTTCAGTCTTCACATGCTCAATAGAAATGTCGCCCTTCAACACATGATCATGAAGAAAATGATGACGAATCTGAATGTGATTTGTCTTCGAGTGCTGAACTGGGTTGTGAGCAATCTTGATGGCACTCTCATTGTCATAGAAGAGAGGCACATTCTTCATGTTGACACCGTAGACCTTGAGAGTTTGCTTCATCCATAGCAATTGGGCATAGCAAGAACCAGCGGCAATGTACTCAGCTTCAGTAGTAGATAGTGATACGCAGTTCTGTTTCTTCGAGGACCAACAGACCAAAGATCGTCCGAGGAAATGACATGTACCATATGTTGACTTGCGATCCACACGATCACCAGCATAGTCAGAGTCAGAATATCCAACAAGATCAAAAGCCGAGCCCTTGGGGTACCATAATCCAAGTGTTGGTGTGTGAGCTAGATATCGAAGAACATGCTTCACAGCCTTATGGTGTGATTCCTTCGATGTAGCTTGAAATCAGGCACACATGCAAACACTAAGCATTATATCTGGCCTAGATGCACATAAGTACAATAAGGAACCTATCATGGAGCGGTATACCTTATGATCGAAGTCAATACCATTTTCATCAGTGCATAGATGGCCATTTGTGGGCATAGGAATTTTGACACCTTTGCAATCTTGCATGCCGAATTTCCTCAGTACATCATTGTGGTATTTCTCCTGAGATATGAATATGCCATTGTGTTGTTGACGAATTTGAAGACCTAAGAAGAATTTCAACTCTCCTATCCTAGACATTTGATATTCTTCACTCATCATATAGGCAAATTCATCACTATAACGTTGGTCAGTACAGCCAAAGATAATATCATCAACATATATTTGGCACACAAACAATTCACCATCATAAGATTTAGTGAAAAGAGTAGGGTCGAGTGAACCGGGTTTGAAGCCTTTCTTCATGAGGAGTTCCTTCAAGGTATCATACCAAGCCCATGGGGCCTGCTTGAGGCCATAGAGGGCCTTGTTGAGTCTGAAGACTTTGTCAGGATTCTTTGGATCTTCAAAACCTGGGGGTTGAGCAACATATACTTCTTCCTCAAGCTTACCATTGAGGAATGCACTTTTCACATCCATTTGATATAAAGTGATATCATGATGGTTAGCATAAGCAAGTAATCTGCGAATATCCTCAAGTCTAGCAACAGGTGCAAAAGTTTCATTGAAATCAATTCCTTCCACCTGTGTGTAGCCTTGAGCTACAAGCCGTGCCTTATTCCTCACCATAAGGCCATTTTCATCTTGCTTGTTGCGGTAGATCCACTTTGTGCCGATGATATTGTGCTTGCGAGGATCTGGACGTTTGACCAGTTCCCAGACATTGTTGAGCTCGAACTGATGTAATTCTTCTTGCATGGCCTGAATCCACTCAGGCTCCAGAAATGCTTCATCTACCTTAGTAGGCTCTGTAATAGAGACAAAAGCATAGTGCCCACAAAAGTTAGACAAATGTGAAGCTTTTGAGCGTGTGAGAGGACCTGGCGCTTTGATGTCATTGATGATCTTTTCAACTTGCACTTCTTTTGCAATGCGAGGATGAGCTGGTTGCCGTTGAAGAATTTGATCAGCGTTTTCTTCAGCACCATTTTCTTCAGCATTTTCTTCAGGTGCATTAGCTCGACATTCTTCATGTTCTGGAATGAATTCTTCAGCAGATTCTTCAGTAGGAATGACATCCTCAGTAGCCTTGAACTTGATAGTTTCCTCAGGTGCTAGTTCATCTATCACAGTAGGTAGGTGCTCTCTTTGCGAGCCATTAGTTTCATCGAACCGCACATCTATAGTTTCAACAACTTTGTGAAGAACGTTGTTGAAGACTCTGTAGGTGTGTGAGTCCTTTCCATAACCAAGCATAAAACCTTCATGTGCTTTCGGTGCAAATTTTGAGTTGTGATGAGGATCTCTAATCCAACATTTAGCACCGAAGACTTTGAAATAACTTACATTGGGTTTCTTATCAGTGAGGAGTTCATAGGTAGTCTTTTTGAAGAATTTGTGAAGATATACTCTGTTGATGATGTGGCATGCAGTATCAATTGCCTCAGTCCAGAAACGATGAGGCGTTTTGTATTCATCAAGCATAGTGCGAGCCATCTCAGCAAGAGTCATGTTCTTGCGCTCCATGACGCCATTCTGCTAAGGAGTGTAGGGAGCAGATAACTCATGAGTAATACCAAGTTCATGAAGATAGTCATCGAGACCAGAATTCTTGAACTCAGTGCCATTGTCACTTCTAATGTGCTTGATCTTCACACCAAAGTTGGTTGAACCCTCGAGGAAAATCGTTTGAAGACTTCCTGCACTTCATGTTTGTAAGTAACAAGGTGTACCCATGTATAGTGAGAATAATCATCAACAATAATAAAGCCATATTGAGATGCTTCATTTGAAATAGCAGAATAATTATTAGGACCAAAGAGATCCATGTGAAGCAATTCAAACGGGCGAGTGGTGGTCATGATAGTCTTTGCTGGATGCTTGGCCTTCGTCATCTTCCCAGCTTCACAGGCTCCGCATAGGTAATCCTTGTGGAATTTGACATTCTCGATGCCAATGACATGCTTCTTCTTCGCAAGCGTGTGCAAATTCCTCATGCCTGCATGACCAAGTCATCGATGCCAGAGCCAGCCTTCTAAAGCTTTTGCAAGTAAGCGCACTGCTGGCTGTGGTCCTGTAGAGAAATCAACAATATACAGGTCTCCTCTCCTAAAGCATTCGAAGACTTTGGAGTTGTCAGGTTCCATAACCACAACACAACGGTACTTGCCAAAGACAACAACCATATCAAGATCACAAAGCATTGAGAAAGACATAAGGTTATATCCTAAGGACTCAACAAGCATGACTTTGTCCATGTGTCGATCCTTTGTAATCGCAACCTTACCTAGACCCAATACCTGACTTTTGCCTTTGTCAGCAAAGATGATATGCTTCAGATGCGACGGAGATAATGGAGCATCCATCAATAGATTCTTGTCACCAGTCATGTGGTTTGTACATCCATTATCGAGGACCCACTCAGTGGCTTTAGGTTGATCATCCTGTAGACGAATTAGTGCAGCTTACAAACTCATATACTTCATCAGTGAAGAATATGACATCAATTCATCAGATCAATTTCATCAAGTAAAAGGATTGATAAAGCAGTATGAGGGCGTGAGAAATGAAAGTTCATTTCTTCGTGATTAGCCTGCGTCCTATCAGGCATGCTCAGGTCTCCAGCAAATTCTTCAGACGATTACGTGCGTTTGGAGACCTGACCCTGCAGAAGAGATTAGTTCTTTTTCTTCACCACCCACATCTGAAGGGGTGGCAAAGAGTTCATCATTCTGAGAGCTCCATACGAGAAGGATGGCATAGAAGCCAGTCCATTTCGTTTCACAGGGGTTATAATAAGCATAAGAGTAAGCGGAGAAATTCTTCGAGGACTTATGGACATAATGATTTGAAGAATAATGCATATATCCATAATCCTTAGATCTTCCCTGAGAAACAGACGGGTTAGCACGATGATGTTCATATGAGGACTTTGATCCTTTTGAGGAATTTGGTCCGCATGAAGAATTTGATCTGGGGTTCCTATTCTTCACAGGTGGCGTCATGATGACATTCACCTGAAGATTTTCAAGGCATCTTTTGGGAACCCAGATTTTCTTCATAGGGGAGCCGTTCCTGCAGTTAGTGCCAACATATCTAGCAAATACCTCACCATTCTAATTTTTTAATAGTTTATAGTTGGAGTCAATTGACTCATCATCAGAATGAGGAGTTTCACATGCAAATCCAGATAAGTTAGATGGATCAACTGGAGGTCCCTTTGCAGCAACCCATGTTGTTTTGGGGTACTGCTCAGGCTTCCAATATGTACCATCAGCATTGAGTTTCCTCTCAAAGGCGATACCCTCTTTCCTAGGGTTCCTGTTGAGGATCTGCTTTTTAAGCACATCAAAAAGAGCCTGATGCCCTTTGAGGCTTTTGTACATGCCTGTCGTGTACAATTCCTTCAGCCCTGCATCGTCAGTGATACTAGCAATGTCCTCAGATGAGGAATTAGTGATAGCAGAGGCATGTGAAGAATTTGAAACATTAGCAGCATTTGAACATTCAGGTGAAGAATTAGCAGATTCACGTTCAATGCACTTCAAGCATGGAGGAACAAATTCTTCCTGAGATGCGCTGATTTGTTGAGCAAGTAATGAATCGCGCTCCTTCTGAAGATCTTCATAACTCACTCTTAGCTTCTCAAGGTCTTGCTTTCTTTGAAGAAATTCATAAGAAAGCTTCTCATGGTCGGATAAGAGAGTGTTATGATGACTTTGAAGATTGTCAAACCTAGTCTGAAATCTCTGAAGATTTTCAGTCAAGGCTTTAGTGCGATCCATTTCTTCACCCAACATATCATCACTTTTGTCTAGCATGTTTTGAACCTTTTCTAAAGCCCTTTGTTGTTTTACAACAATCTTAGCAAATTTAGAATAGTTGGGCTTAAGATTTTCATCAGATTCATTCTCACTTGATTCAGATGAGGTATATTTGAGTACCTTGGCACCCTTTGCCATGAAGCAGTAGGTGGGAGCGTAGTCATCATCCCCTTCATCAGCTTTGTTGGTGAGGTTATTTTCTTCAGTGTTGAAGATAGACTTGCTGACGAATGCAGTAGCGAGAGCTAGGCTCGCCACTCCGTATTCGGACTCCTCAGATGACTCCTCTTCCTCATTTTCTTCAGATTCAGCCTCAGAGTCCATTTCCTTGCCAATGAATGCCCTGGCCTTCTTGGAGCTGCTCTTCTTGTGATGTGAAGGCTTTGAGGATTTTGATGATGAAGATTTTGAGGATTTCTTCTTTTTCTTCGCATCATCATAACTGTAATCCTTGTATTTCTTCTTCTTTGATTCCTTTTCCCATTGAGGACAGTCTTGAATTTAATGACCAGGCTTCTTGCATTTGTGGAAGAGCCTCCTCTTGTAGTCACTTGATGAGGAATCATTGCTCCTTGAGGGTCTTCCAAGGCGACCACGTCTTGAGAACTTTTGGAACTTCTTCACGAGCAGAGCCAGATCATGGCTCAATTCTTTAGGATCACCAAGGCTGCTATCAGAGTCTTCATCTTCGGACTCAGATACTGACTTGGCCTTTAGTGCACGTGATCTGCCATAGCTTGAACCATAGAGATCTCTCTTTTAAGCAAGTTGGAACTCATGAGTATTTAGCCTCTCGAGAATATCAGCGGGATCAAGTGACTTGTAATCAGCAGGTTCTTGTATCATCAATGCCAGAGTGTCAAATGAGGAATCAAGCGATCTCAGCAATTTCTTCACCACCTCATGGTCGGTGATGTTAGTGGCACCAAGTGCTTGAAGCTCATTTGAGATGTCAGTGAGGCGATCGAAGGTTTGTTGAACATTTTCATTGTCGAGTCTTTTGAAGCGGTTGAAGAGATTGCGAAGAACATCAACTCGAGAGTCACGCTGAGTTGAGACTCCTTCATTCACTTTGGACAACCTGTCCCAGATAAGCTTTGCTGTCTCCAAAGCACTCACTCTGCCATACTGTCCTTTGCTCAGATGGCCACATATGATATTCTTCGCTTGAGAGTCGAGTTGCTTGAATCTCTTCACATCAGCAGCATTCAGAGAAGGTGTGACTGAGGGAACACCATTTTCCACAACATACTAGAGATCGTTATCAATTGCTTCAAGATGCATTCGCATCTTATTCTTCCAGTAGGGGTAGTCTGTCCCATCGAAGGTAGGACACCCAGCAGAGACCTTGATCATACCTGCGGTCGACATAACTAAAACTCCAGGCGGTTAAACCAAAATCACACAGAACAAGGGAGTACCTAGCTCTGATACCAATTGAAAGTGCGTTATATCGACTAGAGGGGGTGAATAGGCGATTTTTATGAAATTATTCACTGAGGAATTTGCTGGTGAGGAAATTCCTTAGTGAAGAACTACTAGCAGCGAAATAATTACTCAAAAGTAAACATAACAGAATACAAGCATAGTCATCATCAATGTTGGGGATATCGCTTATCGAGAACTTATCGGTCGACCCATGATAAGGGGTAAATCGGCCAGTTTATCGGCATATCGGCCGATTTATCGCCATATCGGCTGATTTATCGGCCGATTTATCTTATCGGTCTGACAGCGGTAAGCAATAAATCGGCCGATTTATTGGCATATCGGAAGATATTTTGAGCAGTGGTCATCATGATGAAATGAAGACAGGCACAGAGTACAGGAAACGTAATCACAGGATAACACAGGATGAAGAATAACAGACTGAAGAAATTAAACTGAGGAAATTGAGAAAGTCTTCAGTCAAAGTCTTCAAACACAGATATGAACAAACACACAACACAGTTATGAGGAAATGAAAGAGTTGAGGAAATAGAACCAGTAAGCTTGGTGAAGACAATGATTTGGTAGACCAGTTCCAACTGCTATCTCAGTTGTACGTCTGGTTGGAGCGGCTGAGTATTTAAACTCGAGGAATCACAGTCCCGGACATCCAGTCCTGAACACGCAGCTCAGGACACCCAGTCCTCACTGTATTCTCCTTGAACTAAGGTCACACAGACCTCGTCCAATCACTCATGGTAAGTCTTCACGCGACTTCCAAACCTTCACAAACTTGGTCACTCGGCGATCCACAATTCCTCTTGGATGCTCTAGACCATGACGCCTAACCATCTTGAAGAAGCACAGTCTTCAAAGGTAACAAGTGTCGGATGCACGCAGGATCAATCTCTTCAGTGATGCTCAATCACTTGGGGTTTGTAGGTGTTTGGGTTTTTGGTTTTTCCTCACTTGATGATTTTCGCTCAAGGTTCTCAAAGGATGGGTTGCTCTCAAATGACAAGTGTCAATTTCTCTCGGAGCAGCCAACCAGCTAGTGGTTGTAGGGGGCGGCTATTTATAGCCTAGGGAGCAGCCCGACATGATAAGACATAAATGCCCTTCAATGATATGACCTGGTGGATAGATATTTTGGGACAGCTGGCGCATAGCACAGCAACGGTCAGAATTTTGAGTAGTAAAATCCTCAGGGCTATCATGTTCCTCACTGTGTAGGCAATCCGCACTGGCGAATTCCTAACTCCTCAGTCAGGACAGATTCCTTAGAGACCAGAAGAACTTCGTCTCTGTCACTGAAGAAATTGACTGAACTGTATGAGATTTCCAATGGCTTCACTCGAAGGGATTGGTAGGTGTAGGATTTTGAGTTGAGCATCACATGGAAATTTTTCCTTAGTATTTCCTCGACCCCCTTTAACAATACGGTGTTTCCTATGACTCAAGAAAGAGAAAAACAAAACTATGAAAACGAAAGTCTTCAAGCTTCATATTCCTCGCATGAATATCAAGTCTTCACAGACACACCAATTTCTTCACTTTCAAAGTCTTCATGAAAGTCTTCAGAAATACCAAAATCTTCAGTCGAAGATATTCATTTTTAGGGGTCGACTTTTCCTGTAAATATCAAACTCCTCATAGACTTATAGACCTGTGTACACTCACAAACGCATTAGTTCCTTAACCTATAAGTCTTCAATACACCAAAATCACTAAGGGGCACTAGATGCACTTACAAATCCTCATTGTGGTCTGTTTCTTCGCAGTAATCAAGCTCGAGGAAGGAAGAACCACGTGGCAGAGGACAGTGAGGCGGAACAACAATGGCCATCCAATTTTGTGCAGTTCCACTAAAATTGAGGAAGACATGCCCGGGTATGGAGACACGCATCGCTGTTTCCAAAAATATAAAAAAGGGTTAGCAATGACATCTCAATTGTCAATAAGAATTAATGAAAAGTACACCAACAAACAGAAGCATCATAATTATCTTGATGAGAACTAAACCAGGATACCCGAGGAAAAAAGCATTTCTTCATTTAACCAGTGATAGTACTACCACCATATGGACAATGACCGCACAACCACCATGTACTTTTTGTCGAAACAACATGTATACCTCCACCAAGGCATAAATCAGGACAACTTTTTGAGTGGCAGTTCCTCTATAATAGTACTAGTAGGTGATGTTGGACCAGCCGACGAACCCTAGCTACTATGCATGGGGAGCTGGGGAGTAGTCGCATAGAAGAAAACCCGCACACAGCGACCTGGGGAGCTAGACCAGTACAAGAAGTTATACCTCAGGTGGGCGAGATGTCATTTAGGCGGGCGGGCGGGATCTGCCCACACGACGGCAGTGAACAAGGGCGCGGAGGATCTTCGTCCGTGCCAGCGCCGGCTCCGAGAGGACGGTGCGCATCGGCTTCCTCCATCGCCGATGGCGACAACGTCAACGCTGCACCTCCTCACCTCCCGCAGCGGACGGGATTTGGCCGGATCTGTGACCACCGGTGAGGAGAGAGATAGAGTGGACATTGTCATCTTGTTTTGATATGGAGAGGGTGAGAGAGCGAGACGCGAGAAACTCTATCAAACAAGAGGCTATAATGGAGTAAAAAATCTCTCCATAGTAGTGGTTTTAAATAGAATACGCGCGTTCCCGGAAAAAAGAAACGAAAACTGGCGGACAATTTTTTAAGGGTATGTCTAGGACACATCTAGATGTGACATAGTTATGTCACATATAAGTTGATGTCTACTCTGTTTGTGGTCTTTTCCTAGTTTTTTTTGTTTCTTGTTGCTACATTATATACTTGTGGGAGCTTAGATGTGATATCCTTAAATAACATCTAGATGTGCATTAGACAAACTGATTTTCTAACGTACCAAGAAAGAAAACTCGATCAAAAACACGCCCCCGCTTCCAGGTCGTGAGAGTCGTCGCGCACACACACATAGACATAGACATGCATATCCGTGTTTACGTAAAATTCCATTTTCATCTCCATCTCCAATCATATTTGTCCAACTGGCACATTATTTACGTTGTTACTTATATACGCAGCAATCTTAACATACAACATCTCTTGTTTGCGCATGTCCGGACCGCTGCCACGGCCGGTCCTGACCAACCCGAACCCTCTTCATCACCCGCGCGTGCTTCCCGCCTGAAACGGTCAGTGCCGCATTCATGCCCGGCCAGAGCGGACGCGACCTCTCACTGGCGCCGGCATTGAAGCGGCGCGCCGGCCGAGAGAGCGTCGCCCGCGCGCGCTTCCGGGTGCACGCGGCTGCTCCGTGTTCAAAGGTCACAATAGCCGGCTACAACATGCACGATCTCTTCAAGTAGTAAGTTCTTGGGAGTCCGTGCTACAGCTAGCTGTCCTCCCCCAACTCGTCAATCTCTTCCAATAGTGCTAGTACTCCATGGCGCGATCCATCGACAAGCAGGCGGGAAAGTTATGGTATACTACTCGGTTTGCGGTGAGTGGCATGCCGAGCGACCGTGTGGGGTCGAGCCGTGGAGGAGGGTGAGACACGAACACGACAGACGTGATTTAAATGTTGGTTTTGCACGATGGCGCGATCCAACGAAACAAAACGTTGGTTTCTCTCTGTTTCCACTCCATTTTCATTCCTATTCCAAGGTTGCCCCGTTACAACATTCCATCAAATACAAAGGAAAACTAACATGCATGCTGATGCATCTCAATGATTCACATATCATAGCCAATATTTACTTCACAACTAAAGAAAAAAGTTGTGAGAGCGTGTACGATAGAAAAACTACTTATGGGGTCACTACGACTTAAACCCTAAACCCTAAACATGATTTAGTTTCCTGGCCAGGTAGAACCTGTCGAAGGAAAGACGGCTGGCACCCTCGGATCATACGATGCTTTTGTGCAGTTCCACTAAAATCGACCTGAGCATCCCTGATGGCAAATATATTGGAGAAGTGTGATTAGAATAATAGTACTGGCACTAGTTCATGAGACATAAACTCATCACAAGTAGAAGCCGGTAGAAGTAGAGAAAGATCGACATGGAGATGGAGCTACGGTAGTGGAGCAAGCCGGCTCCAAAAGGAAGATGGACTACCTAGGACGTCAGGCTGTAGCTAGAAGGGCGGTTGGGACGCGGCATCGGCCCATACCGCGGTGACCCCCGATTGGGACGCACCGACTGTGGGTTTTCTCCCTCGCCGATGTCGACCGCGTCTACGCAGAACATTGTTCCCTTCCCCCAGCTGCGGGATCAGGCCCGTCGTTCTATGCTTGTGAAGAGAGCAACCTAAGCAAGAAGGCTTGTAGCTTAGGCTCCTGCTAGTGTATATATAGTGGTTTTCTTTTTATCTCCATATCAACCATTTTATATTGCGTACGTGTCATTCAAGAGTGAAATGATGGTTGCTTCTTCCGACTTACTTACTGTGTGATTTGACTGCTCCTTAGTGGCCCCTACACGTACTCCCCCTACGTGTATGCAACAGTCACACATACACATGGACGCAAAAACACGCGCGATGCCCTAATGCATGCATGTCCGAGCACACGACGGAACACACACGGTCACGCTCAAGTGCTCAACCTACACCTGCATGCACACACATACTCAGTCAGGGTGAGCTAGTGACCGTATGAACACCGGAAAATATATATATATTGAGCGCAATGAGCGTATTATGAAGTCCACTGACCGTATTTTTACAAATATACAGTGACAGACAGTGTATTTATCTCGTTTGAAATTAAGCCATATTAACCGGAGAGCAGGCAGCATGGACTAGCATTACTTTGTTGTGTCCCGTCAACTTGCCGAACGAGGATAAGGTTGCAGGACGGGAGAAGCTTGCGCGCGGTGGCTCGCAGGACAAGGAGAAACTTTTGACTAATGCAAGCTCTCCCTCGCTTAGGCGGTGGACGTGCAACAGTTAGTTCAGTGCCTGATTGCTAGAAGCATACACTATACTACTAGTGCTATTATTGTTCGACTTCCTGAACAGCCAAGCGCAAAGTTTACTATAGTACTACTACTATAGTCCATAAAGGTACGTACTATACTAGTACTAGGAACCAGATGGAGGAGCGTCTGCACTCTTATTATAATTTTAAAATGTGATAAAGCAATCTTCAACACATTTGGTTCTCTTCGAGGGTTCTCGCATGTGATAATGGAAGTTGATTGCATGTAACACTCGCCACAATTCTCGCTTAATTCTGGCTCATATCCTGTTACAAATAGTAGCGCTCAGTAATATTTCCTCTTTTTTTGTTATTCAGCATGTAAACAGGTCAGCAAACCTTGCGGCGCATCTTCATGCGAACCGTGCTTGCTGCACTTTGAATGTGGCCGAGAGCTGGCTTGATGAAACACCTCGCTTCCTACTTCTTTTTTGCGGGGTACCTCGCTTCCTAGTGACTAGTGTCTTGGCTGATCGTCCTAAGAATGCTTATATATGAATAAAGCTCTCTTATTTACGCGCAAAAAAATTAAGCCATATTAACCGGAAAGGAGGGAGTATGGACTAGCACTACTTTTTGGTGTGTCCTGTCAACTCGTAGAACGAGGAGAAGCTTGCAGGACAAGGTGAAGCTCGCTTACGCCTTTTGACTAATGCAACCTACCCTCGGTGGACATGCATCACTCCATTCGGTGTCAGATTGTCAGAGGCATACATTGTAGTACCCAACATGCGGAGTACCATCATTGTTTGACTTCACGAAGGGGCGAAGAGCCAAGCGCAGTAGTATGCGTACTTGGTTTTGCACCTTCATACTACTCCACCCTTCGTCACAGTTTACAGGGCGCACTTCATTATGATGCATTTCCCACAATGCATTTCCACCACCAGAGAGACTTTAGACGCGTTTGGTTTAATGCTCAATTAATTAGGGCGTGGTAACCGCAATCAAGTCCACAATTTTCTCTCCATGTACTGTACTACTACAGAGTGCATGCATGTGTGTACCCGGGGTGGAAGCACTGCATGCATGTGTGTACGCATTATTCCCTCTAGGAATAGACGCCATGCTATAACTACCAATGCTATTTTTCAGGCTGATCTCTAGTCGCCTTGGTCCCACAGATTTTTTTTCTTTTTTCTAAAGCGCGCTGTATAAACAGTGATGGATGGAGTAGTATGAGCGGATTCAAAGAAGAGCGTATTGATGGTTGCTTCTTCAGAGCAACTTACAATGGGAAAGGTGGGGCTTATGATTTGACTGCTCATTACTCACTATTAATGCGGCGCAAGGACCGGGCTGAGTCTCCCATGTGGTTGTGCACTACCCCCTCGGTTCTTAAATATACTCCGGAGTATTTGTCTTTCTAGAGATTTCAACGAGTGACTACTCAAATATTTGTCTTTTTAGAGATTTCAAATGGACTGGCACATATGGATGTATATAGACATATTTTAGAGTGTAGATTCACTCATTTTGCTCCGTATGTAATCACTTGTTGAAATCTCTGTTAAGACGAATAGAATATTTAGGAACGGAGGGAGTACATATACGAAGCAAAATGAGTGAATCTACACTCTAAAATATGCCCATTTGAAATTTGTAAAAAGACAAATATTTAGGAATGAAGGAGTATAATTTTGTGCATGGCACATGGACTCGGATGATGAAGAGGCTTCTGGCAATGCTATCAAGCTTCCATCATTTGTTTACATAATTGACGTACTATACAAATAATTTTCCAGCGACATGAAATTGTACGATGGTGTGAGCTTTCAGCTTTTGTTTCACGTGTCTTGCCATCGATGCTCTTTCGGAAACAATAAAAAACTAACTTCCTTGCTAATGCATGTCAATTATTAGCAGATCAGAGCTAATAATTACATCACAACTAAAGACAAAGTTGTGAGAAGGTGTTAAATTAAAATTGATCCATGCTTTGATTGGAAGCAACGTCCCCCCAGCTTTGTCTAAATCAACAAGGCATGTTGGGAAAAAAGTAGCTGTCTGGAGCATGCAACATTCTGATCATTTTATGCAGTTCCACTAAAATAGAGCTGAGCGTCCCTGTTCCAAAGATATCAAGTGTGATTACGATAATAGAGGACTGCTGATGAAACAATAAACACACAAATAGAAGCCGGTCACCTTTGCAGTCTCTCTTAAGACTAACTAGTTGGAGAAGATTAGGCTCGGAGTTGGATGAGGAGGATAGAGCAAAACCAATCTCCCTTTGTGCAGTCGCACTGAAATGTAGATACGTTGCCCGTGTGACATTTTAGTACAACTGCACAAAACACTCTTAAGAAAAAAGTGATTTGTGCAGTTCACCAAAAGGTCACAATAGCAACGAGGTGAAATGGATAGCCCTGTTTGCAAAAAAGAGGTAGAAAGGAAACAATTACTGGCCAATAACAGTTGATGACACATGCAACGACAAAAAAGAAGCATATTCCTTGTCCTAAGGGAAGACAACAACACGGTTGTGTTTGTCTAAAACGGTGTGGGGACGAGAATGCAATATGGAAAGTACGCCGAACGAGCTACGTTCTGGGCAAAGAACTATGGAAGATCCACATGCAGCGACATGGGAAAACGGGCAGTGGAGCAAGGCCGGAGGGGATACCTGGAGGTCATCGGGATGTAACTAGGTGAGCGGTGGCGGGCGGAATCTGCGAGCAGGTGGCGTAGGCCCTACCACGCCGGAGCTTGGTCAGAGAGAACGGTGTGTACCGCAGATCGGGACGTGCTGCCTCGGCGCCGTCGAACGGAGAAACGATGCACTTCCTCCCTTTCCCCCGGCGGACGGGATGCGGCCGGATCAGTGACCAACGGTGAGAGAGAGAGGCCACCGCACTCCCTTTCCCCTGGCAGACGAGATGCGGCCGGATCAGTGACCAACGGTGAGAGAGAGAGGCCACCGCACTCCCTCTCCCTCGGTGGACGGGATGCGGCCGGATCAGTGACCAACTGTGAGAGAGAGATAGGCCATCGGAGCCTTGTGTGAGATACTCTGAAGAGCGGACTACCTTTTCCTCCATAAAATTCGTTTTATATTCTGTGTACGTGCCATTGAGCGCTATAACTTTATTTAAAAATAACACGGCAACGCGTCAAGTCGAACTTTGTTTCGTGCACGCGTGGCACACGACCTCCCTAGGTAAACAACCACTACATGCGTTCAAATTAGCACGTGGGTTGCCATTTCATAAAGAAATGAGCTCCACCGTGTACCCGCGCGGGTGTGGCTGGGCACGAAGCGTGAGTACATGCACGGTGCACCTATTCTCTTCTTGTATACGTACACCACCTACGTGGGGTTGTGTGAGAGAGATACAAACCTAGAGAGATATAGTGTGTGGGTTCTTGAGAGTTTTTTTTGTGGGGGGTCAATCAAAATATTTAACATATGCAATGTGTGTGAAATAGAGTCCTGGATATAACATATATATAGAGGGGGCGATCCACGAGAAGAGAGTGGAGGTATCATTGGCTTGAGGTGTCCATAGAATCAAAGAGAGGGATGATGTGTGTGTGTGCGCGCGCGCGCGATTGATAAAGGGTGTCATCGAATTTGTGTGTGCCCACGTCAAAGATATAGAGTGGCTGGCCTACTGGAACGTGAGATGGGACATGTGCAGTTTGTCTCTGTGGCATGGATACCTACCTGCAGCGCTCGACTATCGGTGTATGGTGGGGAAAGAGGGAGGCCCAATTAACTATAGAGGTACAATGGCTGGTATATGTGTGGAGGAGGAGAGAGGCCTACCTCATGTATTAAGGAGATCGATCTGCCTCGTGTATTAAGGGAGATCGATCGGAATCCATGCATATGTGCAGGAGATGAATAAGGTTGGGAGAGAGACAGAGCTAGAGTGTTGGAGGGGGTGGTGGTGGAGTTGCTTCTAACAAATGGTGGGATAGGCTTGCTAGACAAACAGAGGGCACGCCCGCAATATCAATAAGAGAGGAGATGGCTGCTTGTTGTCTGTGCACGTGCGTGTGAGAGACGGGTCAGGAGGCATGTACGAATGATGAGGGGGGACGATGTGGCTGTGGTAAGCAGACGTAACTACATATAGGAAGATCAATCGCCCTTTGTAAGAGAAAGGAGAGACATAACTTGTGAGGTACGTCGATCGATGGGGGGTAGTTAAAGTCGATCTAGGTATATGTTGGGAGATCGATTGGTATACATGCATGTGTGTGTTAGAAGCAAATGAGGCACAAGGAGAAGGATAGAGAGAGAGGGATGCATGTAGGAGGTGGTACGAGAGGCATACTATATCGAGGTGGAGGAGTGTGCGACTACGAGAACGATGAAAAGAGTGGTGGGAGTGAGGCATGGACGGTGACAAGAGAAGAGGGGAAGCTTGTGTTTGTGCTAGGCACACCTGGCTAGAGAGGCATATCGATCGATGTGTGCCGTAAAGAAGGAGCTGGGGGGCCTACACACACCGTGGGTGAACGACCTAAAGTGAAAAGACGAATTTGCGCTATGGAGCTAGAGAATGCTGAGGGAGGGTGAGAGGGATGCGGGTGTGTGCATGCACAAGAGAAAGTTAGCGCTAGCTACAAAGATAAGAGGGTTGTGTGGGTGTAAAAGACGAATAGAGATCATATATACTTCATTATAAAAAGTGAATTCAGATATTTGAAGAATTTATCATAGTGTTTCAAACCGACGGATGTGTGAATATATATAACGGTGATACACGTGGTGTGGTTATGAACATGGTATACTACATTTAATATATTTTATCTCTACTCTTATAAAAAACGGAGTTGTTGATGATGGTGTGCATGCCATCTTGCATTATAGGCCGTCTGATTTATATCTTGAGGATATCAAGGAAACTATGATGGTTGAAGTTGGCAACAATCATGATTGTAGATTCATGTTGAAATAGAGAAACGAATTCAAATTTAGTTCGAATTGCAGCCGTAGTATAGACATTTGGAATGCACTAAAATGTTGGTATGAGTAGGTTACATGCATTATACAGCAAGCAAAAAAATTTAATCGGACATAACATGGATTCATACTCCCTCCTTCCATCTATATAGGGCGTAATGAGATTTTTAAGACCGCCTTTGACTATTGACAAGATTAATAGTACATGACATGCACAATGTGAAAATTTTATCATTGAAAGAACCTTTCACAGACGAATTTAACGGTGTGCTTTGTGTAAGTTCCATGTCATATATCATTGCTCTAATATTTGGTCAAAGTTAGCATTGAAAAACGCATTAGGCCCTATATAGATGGAAGGAGGGAGTACTAGCTTTGAATAGCATTTGTATAGTAAAACGGGGCAAGACTCTCTCTTTGTGTGGTGTGAATAGTTTTATTTTTTTGTTTTCTTTTTGGTTGAGGGAAGTGCGAATTGATTTGGTACGTACAAGTACAATATTACTACACATTAGGCTTGTCCCTAAAATTCAACCCGCGTCTTTTTATATCCCGAAAATTCAGATATCGTGCTCCCAAAACTGGCGCCTTCACAACCCGCGCCTTGCTATCCCGAAACTACAACGCGCGTGAAAACTCCCTCCGGCTGCCAAATCCCGACACGCAAAATCCCCCTTCTAACCCTGAGCCGAAAGGGCCGCTAGTTCAAATCGGCGGGGGGTACTTTTGTAACACACCCTACATTTTGGACAAGCGCGTTCCTAAGTCATGCTTCACCCCCTCCCATCGCCCCCTTTTCGCCATTCCAAATCCCAGGCCGCCATAACCTCTCCGCTCCAGCCGCGAAACCCCACCCTCCTCCGTCCGCCACGTCACCGCTGCCCAGCCGGAGCCTCTTCCCCGACGACGTCGTCCACCGCAACAGCTCGACGTCCCTCATCCACCTCCCCGGATGAGGATTCGTCGTCCATCTCGTCGTCCCGCCGGTTCAACCGCCCCGTCCTCCACCTCCAAGGAGTTGCTCCGATGATCGCCTCGTCTATCGCGACTGCTCCATCCCCATAGCGTCGCCTTAACCTGCTCCACCGGACACGCAGCATCCTCACCGACTCCTCGGACGAAGCCGAGGCCTACTCGGCGCCACCAAAGAGGTTGTACACTCATCGCATCGCACCTTCTCCTTAACTCGACCTCCCGGCGCCGATGGTGCTCCATCCCGCACCACCATGGAGCAGCTACCTTGAAGCCGGCGCCGCGGGCGACATCTCCACGGCGTCTCTCCCCCAGTGCGAGGCCCCTTCGGCGGCGGCGGCCATACCAGCCGGATCTGCTGGTGCTGCTCCGGCTCTCACTCGATCGCTCGCTCGCCCAGCTGCTACTGCTGCTCTCCCCCTTGCTCGTGCTGCTGCTATGCTCCGATTAAGCCACACTTCAGTCGACTGAATCGACTTTTGGGTCAGTCGATTTTCAGGGGTTGGGGGGCTCGTCGAAGTTAAGGAAGAACCACCCGCAGCGGGGACGGGGGCTCGCCGGAGAGGTACCCCACTATCTATCTTAGGGTTCGGGTGGGGGCGGGGGGCCTAGAGGGCTGGCCGGGGTGGCGGTGGCGAGTTGTTTCGGGGCGGCGAGGCGGCGCTGGGGCCGGCGGTTCATCCGGTGGTGGCTGGCGGCTCAGGGGGGTGCAGGTTGAAGACGAACTGCAGGCCCTCCCTAAACTACATGTCAAGTGCCTCTCTGCTACCATTGCGTTCAGTTTCGACAATAGCATTCAGATTCCACAATAAATTTCAGTTTCGACAGTTAAGTTCAGAGTCAACAGTTTTTACCTCATCTGTTGTAGTCAGGTGGTTTTTGGTGATGTTAATTTTACATCCATTTTACATCATCTATTGGAGATGCTATTAGAATCCCACTTGAGATTGACGATGTCTGTCTTGTGCTGCTTCAGCCTTGACGTCTTACGGCTCACCGGAGCTGCTCCAACAACAGAACGATCCATCACAACAGAGCGGTGCCCTGGATGCCGTCTACAGCTTCCTCGGATCTTCCTCCACACCTCCGACAGCCACCTCTGCCTCAACTGCTTCAGCGACCAACCCAATGATGCTGAGGTCGAAACGGCTACGGCAAAGAGGTTGTACACTTGTTGCATCACTTATTACTATACATTCACGTCGATCCATTAGGGCTATTTTGGTTCAACAGAAAAACATCGATCCACTGGTTGTTACCATCACTCTAAATTTCTGCATGCTCTCCTTACATAATCTCACCATATTTTTTTTCGTATGCATGTCAGATATTGTACACAGTCATGCTGAACATGTAGAGAAAAAGAGAAGAGTTTTGCGCGGCAATACAATGTCATGCAGACATCGCTCCATGGTGGGTTCAATGGCAAACCCTCCCCACCCCTCTCCAGATTGTAATCCAGAGGAAGATATCTTTTCTGAGGCGGATTCGGACGCCGCTGACCACTCCTATTTACCCCCCAAGGTGTTTGCTCTACCTTGGCATGATGATGTTAGTCATATCATGCATATGTTGCCTTGTAGTGCCTACTTTTGACATCATATATGTCATCTGCTTAGTTTAGACATGTTTTGTAATGCCACCTGTTTAGTTTCTATATCATATATGGGAATTATGCAGTCTCATGTCTTTTAGCCAGCCATAATATATGTGAAATGTGCAATGCCATCATGTTTAACCAGGCATCATATATTTGAATGATATCTTGCCCATCCTTTTCTTCATTACATTTCCATTTGTCAACAATGTTTGTACATTAAACTACTCTTCCTGTGAATCAGCCATTTGGGTGGGAGATGGAAAAATCTGGAGTGAAAACAAGGCCTTCAGAGCAGACAGTGCTACCTGTCGAAGCAGATCTCTTGTTGGGTCCCGATAGCTCCTCAGAGATGGATTCAGAGACAGATGACCAGTCTTATTCCCCCACTGAGGTGTATGCTCTAACTTGGCACGGTTATACTGCTCATATCATGCATACGGTGTCTTGCATTGCATAGTTTAGACATCATATACACAATATTCAACACCATGTTCTTAGTTCAGACATCATATCGAATGCCCTCTATTTAGCATATAAATCACATATGTGAATTAAATGATGTGATCCTGATTACTTAGATAACATGTAGGTGAATTATGTCATGCGATCCTGTTTAGTTATTCATCATATCTTTGAATTATGTTATGCTATGCTATCCAGTTTAGATAGACATCATATATGTGATATTATGACATGCTATCCGTTTTAGTTAAACAATATACATATCAACTATTTCATGCCCTCTTTTTTCCACACTATCTATTGCATCTGTCTCTCATACAATGTCTGTACATTCAACTATGTTTCCTGTTTATCAGCCATTTGAATTGGAGCGGGTGATGCCAGTATCTAGCGGACTAAAAACACGGTCTTCAAATAAAACAGTGCTACCTCTTGGTGGAGATAGCACCCTGGTTGTACATGCACAAGAACCAGCCCTACCACACATAAGCCAAACTCTCGCAGATTGTACCCCTACTACGATGGACAGAGAACCAGCTTCACCCAATCTAACCCCAACCCCAGCCGATATTAACCCAGTTCCTGTTGACACAGCACCATCTCCACCATAGAGCTCCCAAACAAGAGCAGTTAGTAAGGCAGCTCTAGTGCCCAAAGGGCCAGTACTATCACAGCGAACCCCAACTCCACCAGTTAGTACGCCTATTCCTGTGGAGGAAGCACAACCAGCTAGTCGTAGTTTAGCATCTATCGCATTTGATGTTGTTAAATCGTATGTGTGTATCTTCCCATCTTGGAAATATTATACTGAAGATGAAGGAAAATGCCAGTTGCAGGTGTTTGTCCAGGAGTTATGTGTAAGTAATGTTATTCATGGCAATTACTTTGCTTCATCCCATACATCCTACCTCCATGATGGTTATAATACAGCAAATTTTCCCATTTTTCTCTATAGAGAAGGACCGATTTGGAAACTCAGGAGGAGGTAACCTGTGCTAATACCTCTGCTATCTTCAAGAATGCTTGGTGGCAGTATCAGAATTACCTGAAGAAAATGTACTTCACTGGCAAAGAAACTCATCAAATTCCCCTACGTTCTCCTGAGACACATTTACTGGACGATGAATGGGAACGCCTTGTTCTGTACTGGTCCCGAACCAAGAATGTGGTAAGGTCTATGAGCTCATTTTCTATTTTAAGTATTATATTCGTGTGTCTTACTGTACTCTGTTCATGTAGAACAAGTGCCTAAACCTGAAGAACAACTGTTCTAATTTAAGATTCCATTGCTACCATAGGACATAGATATATGTTTGTTTGATGCTTTTATTATGTACTAGTACTTGGCAATAGAAGACTTGGTAGTTCAATCCTGTCCACCTTACTAATGAACTGGTTCACCGAAATGAGTTTCATATACTAGTACATGCTAAACTTGTTATGTGTCTGCTTGTTTCTTCTTTTAGAATACTGACAGAATATTGAGGAAGAGTGCCTTATTAAGAAACAGTAAAGGAATTAATGCAGATAAGGTTCAGGATAGTGACACATCCTGTCTTGGTTTAGTGTTGGAGTTACTGGCCACTACCGCTTGCACAAGCTATTCAAACTCACTATCTGAATCAGTTCGGTTTCTTGAGTCTCAACTACAAGCTGAAAGACATCGATCAACTGTGCTGCGACAAGAAGCGGAAGGACTGCAAAAGTCCCTGGAGCACTCAGATGCATACTTTCTGGTGCAACAACAAGCATTGGAGGATTTTAGCGCCAAACAGGACAAATCTAATCAGCTTGCGAAGCTTATTGCCAGCATGGTGGATACCCAGGATAACGTTTCTTGAGCCCTTCTGAAGTTGCTTCAGTTATGCTCTTGTTTTGCTGCCGCGTTTAGTTGCATTGGTGGCCAATTTTGACGGCCAGTGTATAAGATATGCTGCTTTGTTCCCTATATTTGCACTGGTGGCGAACTTTGATGCCCAGTGGATGTAATATGTGTAATAGCCGTGATAGCCTAGCATTAGTTGCTTGCTTATTTATTTCCTTGTTGTCTTGTTTATTTGTTTGCTTGTAGTCATTGCAGTTCTTTTTCCGCGGTTAACTAGTGGCTGCAATAACCTATTTTTTAAAACTAGGCCACAATAACCATGGGCAAATATTTACTGTACTGACACTGGGCCTCCTACGGGTCGTAGAAACAGTGGGCCTTCTACGGGCCGTAGAAACAGTAGGCCTTCTATGGGCCGTATCATCAATGGGCCTTATACGGGCCGTATGATCGATTGGCCAAACATGGGCCAATAACAGGCCGCATTATGGCCGTAAACAGGCTAGAGTTGGAATCGTCCGTTCATGGGCTGACCGTAATGGGCCATCGTTCATAGTCCGTATTTGATGACGCTATGAAAACGGCCCAACGTATTAACGGACCACAAACGGGCCGACTGTAACCATGGGCTGAATTTGGCCCACAAGCAGAAAATGACAGTAACGGGCCGTAAGTAAACGAATGCTGGAAATGAGCCCAAGAATAAATGGGCCCTGAGAAGGCCGAAAGATAACATGGGCTAGAAACGGCCCAACGGAATAGCGGGCCGTTAATGGGTAAAAGTGATACACTGTTCATTATGGGCTATTTTCACCACGGGCCATTAATGGGTGTAAAGTGATACACTGTTCATTACGGGCCAGTTTCACCATGGGCCATTAATAGGCCAAGAGTTACATAGGGCCTCATATGGGACGAAAGACATCATGGGCCATACATGGGCCAAAAGTGAAAACTGGCTGGAATCATATTGCATGGCCCGGATGACGCTACTGGGCCTAATTCGGATAGGGCGTAACGGGCCTTTGCACTACAAAAAAATACACTTCTGTGATGATACGTGTTTGTCACAGTAGATCGCTTTTTTTGTCATGCATGTACATCCATGACAAATTTATGACAGAATCAAGATAGTCATACCTGTGTTGTCGTAGAAGTGTTCCATGACATTACCAAAATTATCATCACGAAAGTGTCGACTTCCATGATGATAAATCGCGCGTCACAAAAGTGCTTTCGTCAAGGGTGACCGACACGTGGCATCCACCGTAACGGAACGCCGTTAAGCTATCGGGTCTGGTTTTGGATCCGATAACCCGTTAACAGCCCCGACCAATGGGGATTTTCCACGTGTAAAATCATCATTGGCTAGAGGAAACACATGTTGGCTCATCGTTGGGACATATGTCATCCACTCATTGGACAGGAGGCGCCTATGATAGGTCGACATGTGGCACGGCCCAACAGTGGCCCATTCCGGTGAAAAAGGCTGACCCAGTAAAAAATAGCAGGCCGGCCCATATAAGGCCTACTTGTGTCAGGTCCATTTAAGCCCATGGCCCATATGAGATGTGCCAATTCGGCCCGTTAAAGATTTGACACCATTGCAGCCCATCGTTAGTTCGAGCCCGTTAACAGCCCGCTATATATTTGGGCTCAATATCGGCCCGATGAGATTTCGGCCTGTTAACAACCCATTTAATGGATGGGCCAATTTTCAGGATGTACATCTTTCGGCCTTTTAGCGACCCATTTAAATGTTGGGCTAATTTCCGGCCCGGTGTGGCTTTCAGCCTGTTGACGGCCCATAAATCTGATGGGCCATTTGTAGTCGGACCTGAGTTTCGTCCTTTTAGCGGCCCATTTAAGTGTTGGGCCAATTTCTGGCCCGGTGTCACTTTCAGCCTGTTGACGGCCCATAAATCAGTTGGGCCAATTGTAGTCGGACCTGAGTTTTGGCCTTTTAGCGACCCATTTAAGTGTTGGGCCAATTCCCAGCCCTGTGTGCCTTTCGGCCTGTTAATGGACCATCAATGAGTTGGGCCATTTGTAGTCGGACCTTAGTTTTGGCCTCTTAACGGCCCATGCCCTTCATGGTCCAATACCAGCCCGGTTTCTCTTTCAGCCTGCTAAAGGCCCACAACACAGTTGAGCCGTTTACAATACGACCTGACTTTCGGCCACTTAGCGGCCCATGCTCTTCATGGTCCAATACAAGCCCGCTGTCTCTTTCGGCCTGCTAAAGGCCTATAGTATAGTTGGGCCATATGTAGCCCAAACTTAGTAATGGCCTGTTAACGGCCCGTGACATAAATTGGGGCCACCTGTTGCCCGCTTTGATGTCGGCCTGTTAACGACCCGGGAGGTAAGAGGGCCAACCATTAACTTTCGGCCTATTAACGGCCCATTAACTTAATGGGCCCACTAAAGTTCGTTCATGTCTTTAGGCCAAATTAGATAATTTGATCCCATTACGACGAGCAAAGGTACGGCATACAGGGAATAATGTTGCACATCCAGAATATATTACAGGAAATTACATCCATTGGGCAATCAAAGATTGATGCCAGTGCAAATAAATGAGCAGAACCTAACCATCTACAACGTCACAATCTGCAACCTCAGCACAGATGATGCCCATAAGCATGTGGGCAAGTTCTTGCTGCTTTGCCACACTGTCTCTGAAAACATTGATCAGTTGTTGTGTCGCACGACTCTGCACCTCTGATTCATCCACCATTTCCATCATTGCTTCAGCCATTAATTGGTTCACAAACATACATTTATTCCGTCGCATTCGAGATAGAGGATACTGAATAGATTCAGATGGCGATTTTGGCAGGCTTGTATTATTGATAATGGAGAGTGTCTTGAGCATTGCATCATAACATAAATTAGGACGAGAACCAAACAGATTAATCATGAGTTATTGCCATATTACCTGGCCTAGATTTACTGGAAAGAAACAATGGGGTTGCCTTGCTGTTTTCAGAGTTTGTCTTCTTATCTTTAGCAGCCTGCACAAAATTAACACACTAGCATTGCTATCATTGGCCAAGTCAGATAATAGGAAAGCAACATTGACACAACGAACGTTTGGGCAACTAGCCTACACCAAATTAACACAATATGGCACAGCTATCATCAGCCAGGTAAGGTAATATGAAAGCAACATTGACACAATGAATGAATGGGCAACCAGAGAAGCACTACAATTCAGTAATGTGCGTGATATGAGATAGCACATTCATGCAGCTCAGTACGCAAAACTACCAGGCAGTTTTCCTTACAAAAACCAACATTGGCGCCTTTAACATTTTTCTACAACTAATTTTAGATCAGATAAAGGTTAGATTCAGGCCGATTAACAAAATACATGCTGATGTAAAAATATAGTGATATACAACAGGTACTTACATCAGCACTGGAGCACAGAGAATTCCCGCAAGATATTTTCCTCGAATATGATCCCAATGGAGGAAGTCTTGTGTCGTTTAACCTTATTTTCTAAAAGAGAGACGGGTAAGAAACATGTAGAAAATATGATCAGAATGCTATAAAATTTCATGATGCGAGGATACGCACACGCTTCTTAGAATGGAGTTGACATTCTTTTGCTGGACTAGAGCGGACTAGTTCTTTGGCCACTGGAATCTGCTTATTATCAGTGGGAGTTGGGTTTCTCTGTGCTGGAGTAGTATCTATGAAAAATGGAGTTGGTTTATTATCTCCTGGCGTTTGGATCTTTTGCAAAGACCTGGTTTGTAACCCTTCACATTCTAACATAGTCGTCTTCCCCTTGCATGCCTTATATAGAATAATGGTGCTTCAATTATAAAACATGCTATAGCAGAGATGGAATAGGTACTGAAGAATAGAAAGGCATGACATATTGACATGTATTCCCTCCATCCGGAAATAAATGGATGGGTCTAGGCGTATTTCAGTTCTAGATACATCCAGTTTGATCCATTTCTGCGACATGTAATCCGGGCGGAGGGAGTATGATGTAAGAGCTAGGGATACGATAGGACAACATAGTACAAAAACACTGAAAACCCACTACAGAACCAAAGTAATCAAACCCACTGATATGAGATAGTACACTCATGCCGCTCAGGATGCAAAACTACCAAGCAGTTTTCCTTACAAAAATCAACATTGTGGCCTTTAATCATACATTTTGCTACAACTAAATTTAGATCCGATAAAGGTTGAATTCACGCCGATTAACAAAATACATGCTGATGTAAAAATATAGTGATATACAACAGGTACTTACATCTGCATTGGAGTATAGAGAATTCCTGCAAGAATCTTTCCTCACAGACGACACCAGTGCAGAAATTCTTCTATCTGTTAAGTTTATTTTCTAAAAGAGAGATGGGTAAGAAACATGTAGAAAATATGATCAGCATGCTATAAAATTTCATGATGCAAGGATACGCATGCGCTTCTTAGAGTTGATTTGACATATTTTTGCTGGACTGGAGTGGACTAGTTCTTTGGCCACTGGAATCTTCTTATTATCAGTAGGAGTTGGGTTTCTCTGTGCTGGAGCAGTATCTTTAAAAACTAGAGTTGGTTTATTATCTCCTGGCGTTTGGATCTTTTGCAAAGGCCTTGTTTGTAACCCTTCAGATTCTAACATAGTCATCTTCCCCTTGCATGCCTTGTATAGAAGAATGATGCTTTAATTATAAAACATGCGGCAGCAGAGATATGGAATAGGTACTAAAGAATAGAAAGGCATGACATATTGACATGTATTCCCTCCATCCGGAAAAAAATAGATGGGTCTAGGCGTATTTCAGTTCTAGATACATCCTTTTTATCCATTTTGGCAACATGTAATCTGGACGGAGGGAGTATGGTGTAAGAGCTAGGGATACGACAGGACAACACAGCAAAAAACACTAGTTGAATGTAAAACTGTATGCTAGCGGAATACATACAAAAATAACTAAGGCAACATACACATGTATGATTGGGAAAATAAGATGGCATTGCAACAGAGCACTAGAACAGCACTTCAATGTAAAAAACATGGTATGGTAGATAGATGAAGTACATACTGATGAATAACAATGCATAAGATATTCAGAAGCATGATGTCCAAATTAAGCAGATGGCATTGCGATAGAGTAGAATGACAGTACTTAAATTTGAAAACATGTTATCATGAATGGAATAGGTACTGAAAAACAGGAAGGCATGACATATTTACATGCATGATCAGCATGCTAAGCACATGGCATTGTAACAGAGTAGATACACTCCAGGATATTATATGCATGTTGTACCCATATCATAGGCCAAGTTAGAGCAAGGACCTTGTGGGGTGAAGAGGATTCATCATCTTTCTGCAAGTATTCTGAAGAATTGCCTTTACATGTTCCATCATATTGGGTATCATTGACATCAAGTTTATTGGCCTTTACATTGCTCCGTGAGGTTCTTGTGGATATATCAGTGTGTGCAATTATATCTGACATGCATGGAAGACAACTAGTAGTTAGATTTATGTAATGAGTGCCTGTAGGAGACGACATAAATAGTAGGACTGGGGTTAACTAGCAGCAACAGGTCTCATAAACTAAAGGGAGAACACAGATGAAAGCTACAGAATATGTATCGTTTGTACTCGAGATTAAGTAGATGGCACACAAAAGTATTAAAGAACAACATAGGAAATACTAGAAGTGGTATAATACTATAGTCACCAGCCTGTGGGATAGCATTGGCTGATGGATGATAACTATGGAACAGTGTTACCTAAAGAACAAGTATCTTAGCTAAACTATGGAACAACGTTAACTCCTGAACAAGACCCGTAACAGATCAGCATGAATATACAGTGAAATGTGATGATCTATTTTCCATGCTTAGATGAATAACAAAGCCATAAATGTTGCACACAAGTAAGATGAGGGTACAACCTATCTGGCTGCCATCCATAGGAGTGAGCATCATGTGCTGACTTGTGGATGGCCCTGCAGTTGTTGTGGTTGTGCATGTCGGGCACGCGCATTCGATGCAGGGAACTGTTGAGTGGGGACTATAGCTCCCTTCTGGTGTATGCTTCCCTTGTTGGAGCAGCTGCGGTGAGTCGCAAGACGGTGTGTCTGAAGATGCAGATAACGCATAATGTTAGGAATGACATATCTCTTTGATCCGAAGAAATACACTAAGAGATCAACAGCAAGGTACGAGAGTGGTCACACGTCTGTTGACTGAAGACTAAATTGGGGTCACATGATTTTATTTTATTTTGGTACTGTCCGATCTACGATGGATGGCTGGCCGTCTTGTGCCTCCCGGCTGACACTGTTCCGAATCTTCCCCGAAGAGCCAGCGACCAACGGCAGAGCAGCCTGCCTCCGCCGTCTGTGGCCCCGGCCAAAACCCCACTCCCCGCCCCACCGCACTGCTGTGGTTGCACTGCCCCCGGGCCAATCCACAAAGACTCCCCGTCATCCAGATCCGGTGGCGGCAGTACCTTCAACCCACGCAACTCTAAAAGATAGCCATCTAAGTGCTGCTTCTGCGGCAAACTTTGCAGCCCCGCACCCTTACGTTAGACACCAGCCAACCGGCAGCCTAGGAGCTCCGCCGCCTCAAGGGGTGCTGCTTCCCATTGCAAATCGATTGGCCCAGAATAAAAATTCAGACAACTGACGCCTAAATAAAGTGATTTGAGATGAGGGTGCGACCTATCTGGTGGCATGGTGAAGTAGGCAGGTCTAGCTGCCAAGTCGGTGAGGCCGGCGCGGTTGCGGTGGCAACCGGCGGCAGGGAAAGAGTGATGTCGCGACGGTCGACGGCTACGCCGAAGCAGCGCTAGGACTCTGGACGGATCCAAAGTTGGAGCCGCTCCGGCGCCGTGAACAACAGCGGGGGTGAATTGGCTCAGGTACGGTTCACGTGGCCGTCGTCGAGGCAGCACCAGTAGCACGGAGTAAGAGGCGCACGGCCCAGTGCACGACGGCAAATGGACAGCGTCTCCGGCATTAGGGAGGAGGGCAGCTGTGAAATTCGTGTGGTGGGGGCGCCATGGGGTGGGGCTGAGGTTTCGCGGCTCAGGAGAAGGGAGCTTCCCGGGGAGAAGGTGATTTGGCGCCCATGAGGTATGAATGGGGGCGGGCGGGGGAAATTAGGAGGGGAGTGGAACCATGTCTTACGGACGCATTTGTCTGAAATGTGAGGGGGAGTTACAGTTCTACCCTTGCCTATAGGCTTCTCGGCTTGGGTCTGTGTACTGAGGGTCAGGGATAGTAGAGTAACTTTGCTTCTCTGGGCGGGAGCGATTTCGGGCGAGGAGGGCGTGTTTTGAACTATAGTGTGCACGAGCGATTTCGGGCGAGGAGAGCGTGTTTTGAAATAGTGGGCGCGAGCTATTTCGGGCGAGGAGAGCGTGTTTTGCCGACCATGGTTTATGAATTATTCGGCACATGTCATTTCAGCCGAGGAGAAGGCGCGCTTGGATGAAGTTATGAACCTACCCTCGATGTACAACGGGCCAATTGATGCGTGTCCCACATAGGACGGTAATTTTGCGTCTCCCATTTATTTGCTCGGGCGAATTCCACCGAGCAGAGAGGATGTTTAACGGTTCATTCAAATTTTGGGAGAACGAGCATCCACATCTACCTTACCAAGTCGATTCAGATCAAATTTTGAAATATTAGCTTGCCACTTCTTTTTTAGATGGAGAGATGATGCTCGGGAGTAATGTGTTTTTACATGCTCATTGCTAGTGATTTACTATATGACAAATAGTTGACCCACTCAAAAACGCGAATCAAACCCAAAATGAAATATCTCGATTCAATGAAATAGCTCGTTCAGTAGGTCAAAATAGTGAACTAAATCCAAAATTGAACACCTCAATCGAGTAGCATGTTGTACAGTATTATAGTACTCCATGAACATGTTGAAAGTCAAATTAATGAACTTGTTTGATATACGCATATATCTGTTCATGTGTGGATTGCAGACAACATGTTCTCCAATTTAAATATTTGAATGCAAGTTTATATCGAAACATGGTTTATATCAGTCTTTGATGCATAAAGCGTGACCTCCCCCTCTCCCGAACTCCTGCTCTCTCTCTCTCTCTCTCTCTCTCTCTCTCTCTCTATATATATATATATATATATATATATATATATATATATATATATCTCACTCGTCGACAATCTTCAATTCTGTCACAGGCATCCGACACAAAAACCTTGTTCGTCCCTCTCCCTTTCTCTCCATCTCTCTCCCTCTCTCTCTCTCTCTATGTGTGGGGGGATCTTTCTAGTTCGCATGCATATATACACCATCTATAGGTCTCTCTCGTACACTATGTATGATACTCTAGCTAGTCCAAGCTAGATATCTTGGGTGCACTTATCGTACGCACACAGATTCCTTGGCTCTTTGCCTGTAACTCTCTCACGCACCACTATGTTGTCTCGGAGCTCTTCCCCCCCTCTCTCAAACTCTCCATCCACCTAGGTCACACATACACATGCATATCTCACTCGCACTCGATAGGCCCATCTAAAACTATATCTCTCCCCCTCGTTCTCTCTCCATCTCACACGCGCACACACACAATCTCATGCCCAGCTAGCCAAGTATGATGGTCTCTCACTCAATTGTAGGCACACGCAGTCCCCCCTATATGTATATGACTAGCTAATCTTAGTCTCCATCACAAACATGTGCATGGTCTATCTCGGTTTCTCTCGAGGCATCTTTCTATCGCGCACGCACTCCCTCGATCTCCCACCCATATAGTCCCCTCACGATCTCGACGGGATCTCTCTATCACAAACACACCCTATCTCCCTCCTCATGCGTCCATGCCATCCATGTGTCCCTCTCGACCTTTGCTCCTTGTTGGCCACACCTCTATTGGACATGTGCTACAGGGGTGTCTCTCTCTGTTGCAAACAATCACACACTAGCTATCTTCGTGTATCTCCTCGCCTCGCTTTTCCATCTCGGAGATGCATGTGTGATATGTTCGCATAAGAAACGAAACAACACACTCTCTCTCTCTCTAATTTATCGTTTGTTGTCACTTTATCTTTCACACACATACTCTTTTTGCACACTTACTCATTCTCCTTCACACGCACTTGATCTGTCTCGACTGAGGCACTCTCCTCGGTCCATAGCATATAGATTTATTGAAAAGTCAAACATCACAAAGTTTGACCATGTACATGGAGAAAAAGAATTACATCTAGTATGGCAAACATATGCCATTAGATTCACCATGAGATGTAGTTTTGTATGATGTATCTTTGGTGTTGTAGATATAAATAACATTTGCGTAAACCTGATCAAAGTTTCCAAAGTTTGACTTCTAAAAAATTTACATGCACTGCATTATCGAGCGGATGGAATATCTCTTTCCCCCTCTCAGCTATCTAACGCACCACTCAGCCTTATCGAGGCTCCTCAATCTCTCTCAAACTTTATTGGTCAGTTTGGTTCGTGACTTGACCCTCATGCCTTGATGGCCGGTACTACCTGGTGTGGACGTGAGATGTAAAATATTTCTGCTTGGCGAGGCTTGTGTGGTGCTGAAGCGTTTGGTTCATGCTTGGGCCAAGCAAAGCATCAACGTCCCATCAATCAATCCATGCATCAATTATTTAATGCTAATATCCATCCATGTTGCTGTTAGCCTCGTGGCCACACGACCAGGCACGACCAGGCGTTCGAAATCGGTCGCCTGGGCCAGGCTACTTGCAGTGTCTGGAGTTCAGCCAGGCTAATTAAAGTGCAAGGGAACCCAGGCCAGGCGGGCTTTCTTTTTCACAGGGTAGCAACCAAACAAGTGTGCATGAAATCCAGCCACAACCCCAGGCCAGGCAAAAGATGCTCAGGACTCAAGCCAAACTAGCCTTATATCTCCCTGGTTCACACATACACATGTCTCGCTCGCGCTATACATATAGACCCATCCAACACTCTCCGCCCTTGTTCTCTCTCCATGTGACACGCACCACCCTAAGTACCATAATCCCTCAATCCATCATAGGCGCAAGCACTCCCCCCCCCCTCCTAAGTATGATTATCTCTTACTAGCCAACAGGAACACACGTATTGTCTCCTTCCATCCATACGTCTATCTCGATATCTCTCGGGGCATCTTCTATCGCGCACACACCTTGTCACTCGATCTCCCACCCATGTAGTCCCATCACGATCTCCAGGGGATCTCTCTATGACAAACATACACTCTCTCCTTCCCATGTCTGCATTTTCTCCATACGTCTCTCTCGACCTCTCTCCCTTGTTTGTCAGACCCCTCTTGGCCACGTGCTAGCTTAGGGGTCTTGCTCTCTCGATTCCAAACAACCACACACTATCTCCTCACCTTGCCTCCATTGTCAAAGATGCATGTGTGATATGTTTGCGTAAGACACACATGCTTTTTCTCTACTTTTATCGTGTGTTGTCCATGTCTCTTTCACACACGCACACACACTTTTTTCACTCTCTCTCTCTTGCTCTCTCTCTCTCTCTTGTTAGGGAATCTGTCACGTCCATAAGCATATGGATGTTTTGAAAATTCAAACCTCAGAAACGTTTGACCGGGTATATGTGGAGAAAAACATTTACATCTGGAACAATCATTAGATTCATCACAACATGTACTTACTTCATACTATCATTTATCTTTGATATTGTAGATATAAGTAATTTCTTTATAAACTTGGTCAAAGTTTCAAAAGTTTGACTTAAAAAATGTGGGAACTACATTATCGAACGGAGGGAGTAGCTCTTTCTCTCTCTCTCTCTGCTATCTCTCACGGGCCTCCCCTCTCACTCGAACTCTCTATACCGACGGATTATACGCTCACTGTGTCAGCGTATAGCTCCGTATATTGTTTAGTTGACCGGTCAACCAATCCACATGCTGCCTTGTCAGCTCATGTTCTGTATCTTCGTGTGCTGGCCCATGTGGCAGTGGGTGAAAATAAGTAAACTAGAGGCCCATCTGACACGCGGTGAAGTAAACAAAGTTGAAACCACTCGGGGTAGCACCCCGCATGCTAGTAAATTGAGGGCGCATTGAGGACAAACTTCTTGCGCGCGAAGGACGCACTCGCGCACAATTCACCATTGCGCGGCGGCATGCACAGAAGGACGCACTCGCGCACACCCAGCACACAACACACACCAGCACACGTGTACACATCTAGGAGTAGAAGGCCGTGGAAAAATCTGGCGCGATGGCCGCTGCCGGAGCCGTCCACCCCCAATCTTGGTGTTTCGTGCAATGCATGGGCATCTACGCACAGGAAATTATGTCGAACAGGGCTAGTTGTAACCAGGCTAGCTCTACAGCCATGATGATAGTGACTACAGACGGTGAGGCTGACTATGGTATGCCGAACATGGCGCCTATACTCATGTGTCATCTCTGGCGCAGGGTCTTGTCACTTCACTATGAGGAGCGGCACGTAATAATTTGACCAACGGATAGTATAGTGCTAGTACTCCTACTACTACATTGGTAGTACTACTACTAGTACTAGTAGCACCACCGTCTGGATTTAGGAGTACTACCACATCCACCGGCACCTAGGAACGTCTCCAGGTAGTATTGCTTGAGGCCGCCAGGGCGAGGGGCCGCTTGGACGACAGCTTCATCTCCTTGTTCGACGAGGTCCTCGTCGGTTTCCTTGACAAGTTCACCGTCGTCAAGAAGCTTGCGGATGACTTTGACGTAAGCCTCCAGCCAACGTGCCTAGGCTCTGTGATGCCCGCCACCCTCAACAGCCACTATGGTAACAACCTCTTCGACGCACTAGTGGCCCTGCGACTGCCCGCCGTCGCACCGGAGAATGTCCACCTCGAGGTCGCGCTCGCCGCGCAGCTCCTGGCGCAGCAAGACACCATCGACATAACCACCCACGTCTACGCGCAAATCGTCCACAAGGACTACTACATGCAAGAGGAGGACAATAGGACGCTGGCCTTCTTGGAGCGCAGGGCAACCTTGGACGGCACTGTTTAGAAGCACATTGAGCTCGCCGCCAACGCCGCTGCTCGTCACACGTCGGTTGGTGACCCGGCACACTAGGGCATGAGGATGTCGTTGAACGTTGATGGATCCGTATGTATTTTTATCTTTCCGTCAAATCCATGTAGTAGTATATGATACTACAGTAATTATCTTACCTTTCGCATCAACTTTATAATTTTCGTATGTACTCCATGCATGAACGGCACCAGAACCAAACTTATCATTACTCTAGGCAAAATTGTTATTTTCTATCTATCGGTCGCGCCATGGAGCAGAACCAAATTTTACAAGTTACGAGTTCAAAAGGAAAAGCATGTCGTGTTCGCGTCGCACCCCCACACGATTGGTCCGGCACACCGCTCAAGCGGGAATGCGTGCGGTGTTGCATTTTCACTTACAAGTGGGACCGCAGTTGAGCAAACCGACTATCGGCAAACCCCCACCCTGCCCACCGCACGATGGCTGAGAAAACAGGAGGGAGAAGAGATGGTTGTAGCACGGACTCCAAGAAAATTGGTGTCGGATGGCACTCGTGTGGGTGGCGTGTGCCGTACTGCTAGACATGAATGCTAGTTATGGCCCATGCCACCCCACTATATCGAGGTACGTAGAACAAATTTCCTGCAGTCCGTGCTTAGCCCTCCTCTATCTCTCTTCTCAGCCAGCCAGCGGACGCGCGGAGCCCATCGTCTGTTTGCTCACATGCGGCCCCACATGTCAGTGAAAACTCAAGAGGACCCACTGAACCTGCACATCTTTCACCTCGACGTGCTGGTGATGAAAAACAAATCCAATAAAGATCTTCGGTGGCCGCTTTTGGAGTTACTCAAGAGTAGTAAGATTCTATTTACAGTTTAACCCAAGATGCACATCTCATGGCTTCAACTACCACTCTATTTTCTTTCATGACACGACCTGGATGCTGGATCTCCCACGTGTCGACAAAAGGAGGAAGAACCCGACCAAATCTTCGGTTCTGCTCTCGGATTAGACTAGTTGTGCTAACTTAAAAATTTTATTGTGTACTCCCTCCGTTCCAAAATACTTGACTTCCATTTGTCCAAAAATGGATGTACCTATATACTAAGACATGTCTAGATACATATATATTTTGACAAATAGAAGGCATGTATTGTGCAACGGAGGGAGTAGAATGGATGCAAGTTTTTGTATTGGGAAGAAGAGTACATCCATATATTGATAGAGCGCAATTTAGTAGATGTTCTATCACTTTTAGCTAGCACAGACGCAAGATCGAGCATCCACAGATCAACAATCAATGCATCAAGAAGGCACTAATCCAACTTACAGGAGTAGTAAAATGTATTCTTGTGGTTCTTGTTTTCTTTGGTCTTGCTTTTCTAGTCAAAATTATCATTGGAGTCCGTGCAAGGAGAGTTGGAGTGGTTTATAAGGGATTCTCTCCCGCATGCTATTGGAGCTTGAGAAGAGATGAGGCCTCCCCTCACCCCCCGCAAAAACCAGATCTACAATCTCGCACTCCCTCCTCGTGGCATCGACTGAGACGCGGTGAGGTTTTCTGTTTTGGGCAAGTTCCTTTGCGTTGTAGTGGTGTTGTCGTAGGTGGCTGTCTTTGGACTAGCCGGATGTGGAGTTCATGCTACACTTGTTATTCGCAGCGAGTTGTAGTCATCTTGTATTTGTAATTCTCTCTTCTTCTATAAAGCTATGGTACGCAATTTGCGTACTCTCGGCAAAAAGAAGAGATGAGGCCCTCGCGCACTCCTCCTCCTCCGCTCGCCACGCCTCGTCACGACGCGCCGCGGGTTGCGGGATTGAGCCGAGCCGATATTGTCCATGTCATGCTCATGATTTATTCATGGATTAATTTAATCGAAACACTGCCTATTTACTTATCACGCCTCAGACGTCTCACGGATGTGTCTCATGGCCTCCATGTTGCAGTCATTCACGAAGACTATCAGGTCCGGGTGAGTCATGCAGCATGTCATAGTGACAAAACTTCCCCCTGGGCTGGGGGAGCAGCCCTGTTGACTCGGTTCTTCACTTCCCCCTCAAAAAAGTCGTAGGTGGACAGGCGAAATTCGCGTGTGGAAATAAACTAGCTGTGATAGGCATGTTGGAATTTTGCTAGTAGGTCTTTGGCCCAAAGCCCAACTAAAATTCAGAAATTCTCTTGGAACATTCATGCACACATGTGAGTGGAGTGAGTGAGGCTAAAGTTTAGTCCCACCCCGAAAGTTGAGAGAGAGTTGGACCTCTTTATAAGGTGAGCTCTTCTACCACTTGTATGAGCATGAGAAGAGGAGACCTACACGCGCGCACCTCCTCCTCCTCGCACGCGACGCGACGCGGGTTGCGGGATTGAGCCGAGCCGAGGACAGAACTATGCACGTTGGGTTTACTCCCACGACTTGCGCTCCCCCTCTCTCTCGTAATCTTGTATGGGAGAGGGGCGATTAGGTTTTTGGGGAGCGCACTCGCGCGACTGCCCTCGATGACATGGGCGACAATGTCAACACCGGCGGTGCTGCTCCCACTGCACCGTATGTGATTCTATCCTTCCTGTTCGAGATCGTTGATGACCCACAAGTATAGGGGATCTATCGTAGTCCTTTCGATAAGTAAGAGTGTATCGTAGTCCTTTCGATAAGTAAGAGTGTCGAACCCAACGAGGAGCAGAAGGAAATGATAAGCGGTTTCCAGCAAGCTATTCTCTGCAAGTACTGAAATAAGTGGTAACAGATAGTTTTGTGATAGGATAATTTGTAACGAGCAACAAGTAACAAAAGTAAATAAAATGCAGCAAGGTGGCCCAATCATTTTTGTAGCAAAGGAAAAGCCTGGTCAAACTCTTATATAGAGAAAAGCGCTCCCGAGGACACATGGGAATATTGTCAAGCTAGTTTTCATCATGTTCATATGATTCGCGTTTGGTACTTTGATACTTTGGTATGTGGGTGGACCGGTGCTTGGGTACTGTTCTTACTTGGACAAGCATCCAACTTATGATTAACCTCTATTGCAAGCATCCACAACTACAACAAAAGTATTAAGGTAAACCTAACCATAGCATGAAACATATGGATCCAAATCAGCCCCTTATGAAGCAACGCATAAACTAGGGTTTAAGCTTCTGTCACTCTAGCAACCCATCATCTACTTATTACTTCCCAATGCCTTCCTCTAGGCCCAAATAATGGTGAAGTGTCATGTAGTCGATGTTCACATAACACCACTGGAGGAGAGACAACATACATCTCATCAAAATATTGAAGGAATACCAAATTCACATGACTACTAATAGCAAGACTTCTCCCATGTCCTCAGGAACAAATGTAACTACTCATAAAGCATAATCATGTTCATAATCAGAGGGGTATTAATATGCATATAGGATCTGAACATATGATCTTCCACCAAATAAACCAACTAGCATCAACTGCAAGGAGAAATTAACACTACTAGCAACCTACTAGTACCAATCCCAGACTTGGAGACAAGAATTGGATACAAGAGCTGAACTAGGGTTTTGAGAGGAGATGGTGCTGGTGAAGATGTTGATGGAGATTGCCCTCTCCTGATGAGAGGAGCGTTGGTGATGATGATGGCGATGATTTCCCCCTCCCGAAGGGAAGTTTCCCTGGCAGAACAGCTCTGTCGGAGCCCTAGATTGGATCCGCCAAGGTTCCGCCTCGTGGCGGCAGAGTTTCGTCCGAGGAGATGGCTTATGATTTTTTTTCCTCATCGAAAGACTCCATATAGCAGAAGATGGGCATCAGAGGGCCACCAGGGGGCCCACAAGGTAGGGGGCGCGCCCAGGGGGTAGGGCGCGCCCCCACCCTCGTGGGCAGGGTGTGACCCCCCTGGTGAACTTTTTGCACTCAGTATTTTTTATATATTCTGAAAACGTCTTCCGTGATGTTTCGGGAGTTTTGGAGCTGTGCAGAATAGGTCTCTAATATTTGCTCCTTTTCCAGCCCAGAATCCCAGCTGCCGGCATTCTCCCTTTATGTAAACCTTGTAAAATAAGAGAGAATAGGCATAAGTATTGTGACATAATGTGTAATAACAACCCATAATGCAATAAATATCGATATAAAAGCATGATGCAAAATGTACGTATCAACTCCCCCAAGCTTAGACCTCGCTTGTCCTCAAGCGAAAGCCGAAATCGAAAAATATGTCCACATGTTTGGAGATAGAGGTCCCGATAAAAGTAAAAATACGGACATGAGGGCATCATGATCATTCTTAGAACAGCAACTTACATAATTCTTGTCATATGATTTCTTATGCTAGAGTAATAATTCAATCACAATTTCAAGTATGAATCGTAAACTTCATTGAAAACTAATAAATTATAATCTCAGTCATTGGAGCAATTGCAATTTATCATAACATAGGAAAGAGTCAATATATAAGAGCTTTTCAGCAAGTCCACATACTCAACTATCATATAGTCTTTCACAATTGCTGACACTCACGCAATACTTATGGGTATGGGGTTTTAATCGGACATAGAGAAAGATAGGGGCTTATAGTTTTGGCTCCCAACGTTTTACCTCAAGGGTAATGTCAAAAATAATAGTTCATGAAAACTCACATCCAATTATCCATATATACCAGGATCTTTCCAACATAATGTGCTTGCCAAAGGATAAAATGTAAAAAGGAAGGGTGAAGATCACCACGACTCTTATGCAAGGTAGGAGGTAAAAGTAAAAGATAGGCCCTTCGCAGAGGAAAGAAGAGGTTGTCATGCGCTTTTATGGTTGGATGCACAAAATCTTAATGCGAAAGAACGTCACTTTATATTGCCACTTGCGATATGGGCCTTTCTTATGTAGTCTGTCGCTTTTATTTCTTCCATATCACACGATCGTATAAAGCTTATTTTCTCCCACACTAATAAGTCATACATATTTAGATAGCAATTTTTATTGCTTGCACTGATGACAACTTACTTGGAGGATCTTACTCAATCCATAGGTAGGTATGGTGGACTCTCATGGCAAAACTGGTTTAAGGGTATTTGGAAGCACAAGTAGTATCTCTACTTGGTGCGATGAATTTGGCTAGCATGAGGGCGAAAGGAAAGCTCAACCATGTTGGATGATCCATGACAATATAATTTATCTCAAATGTAAGAAAACATAACCCATTATGTTGTCTTCCTTGTCCAACGTCAACTCTTTAGCATGTCATATTTTAATGAGTGCTCACAATCATAAAAGATGTCCAAGATAGTATATTTATATGTGAAGACCTCTCTTTCTTTATTACTTCCTATTAATTGCAACGATGACCAAAACTATGTTTGTCAACTCTCAACAACTTTTATTCATCATACTTTTTCTATGTGAGCTCATTACTCTCCATAAGATCCATTTGATCTATTTGTTTCCTTTTTTATTTATTTCTCTTTTCTTTTATTCACTTAGGATCATGGCAAAATAATCAAGCCCTTGACTCAACACTAATCTTTATTATATATAGCTAACAGACTCGATTATATAGAGGGATCATAAAGCAAAACTCAAAACTAGATCATGTCGTAAACTTTATTCTACTAGATCAAGATATTACCAAAAGGATCGAACTAAGAAAAACGGTAAAGATAAAAGTGATGGTGATACGATACCAGGGCACTCCCCCAAGCTTGGCAGTTGCCAAGGGGAGTGCCCATACCAGATACTCAATTCTTCTTTGTTGGTGGAGGCTTCTTCCTTAATTTGCGCTTGAGGACAGAATTTTGGTCCCTTAGGTCATCGATCTCCTGTTCCAGGCTCAGTACCTTTTTGCATCGTTCCTTCTTGTTTTCCTGCAAGAGGCGAAAAGGGAAAAACTCGATATTAGGTTTCTTTACTCTATTCGGGAGGCTTGACTTTTTGAACTCCACATGCATGTCCACAGGTTGAGGTAGTGGGACTTCATCTTCATCTGAGCTAGTCTCCTCCTTTCCCTTAGGTTCATAGTCCTATTCTTCTTCCGTAGTCCAACCACAATGCTCCACATACCCATAGACTTTAGGATCCACAAGGTACTCAGCCACATAGCTCTCTCCTTCCGAATCCTGGGATGACATGTTGCTCAAATCTGCAGCAGGATAGCTCGAAACAAAGACAGGAGATATTTGCGTGATACGGTGGTCAAAACCTTTGGGAGATTATATAATGAATTTTTACCGACCAAAATACGTATTGTGCAAGAAAACGGAGTTTGGAGAGCGCACGAGGTCCCCACGAGGTAGGGGGCGCCCAGTAGGGTAGGGCGCGCCCTCCACCCTCGTGGAGGCCTCATGTCCTTCCCGGACTGCTTCTTATTTTTCTATTTTTCTAAATATTCCAAAACAGAGAAATATTGCCTTAAAAACTGTTTTGGAGTCGGTTTACTTACCGTACCACATACCTATTCCTTTTCGGAGTCTGAAACGTTCCGGAAAGTGTCCCTTATGTATTCCTCCGGGGTTACGGTTTCAATAACATTGGTTTCAACATTTATGGGATTACCTGAGATATAATATTTGATTCTTTGACCGTTCACCACCTTCGGATTTGTGCCTTCAAAGTTGTTGATTTTTATGGCACCGAAACGATAGACCTCCTCGATAACGTAAGGACCTTCCCATCTAGAGAGAAGTTTTCCTGCAAAAAATCTTAAACGAGAGTTGTATAGCAATACATAATCACCTACATTAAACTAACGCTTTTGTATCCTTTTATCATGCCATCTTTTAACATTTTCTTTAAACAACTTGGCATTTTCGTAGGCTTGGGTTCTCCATTCATCGAGTGAGCTAATATCAAATAACCTCTTCTCACCAGCAAGTTTAAAATCATAATTGAGCTCTTTAATAGCCCAATATGCCTTGTGTTCTAGTTCGAGAGGTAAGTGACATGCTTTTCCATAAACCATTTTATACGGAGACATACCCATAGGATTTTTATATGCAGTTCTATAGGCCCATAATGCATCATCAAGTTTCTTGGACCAATTCTTTCTAGACCTATTGACAGTCTTTTGCAAAATTAATTTGAGCTCTCTATTACTCAATTCTACTTGACCACTAGACTGAGGGTGATAAGGAGATGCAATTCTATGATTAACATCATATTTAGCAAGCATCTTACGGAAAGCACCATGAATAAAATGTGAACCACCATCAGTCATTAAATATCTAGGGACTCCAAATCTGGGAAAAATAACTTCTTTAAGCATTTTAATAGAAGTGTTATGATCAGCACTACTAGTTGGAATAGCTTCTACCCACTTAGTAACGTAATCAACAACAACTAAAATATGTGTATATCCATTAGAGGCAGGAAAAGGTCCCATATAGTCAAAGCCCCAAACATCAAATGGTTCAATAACGAGTGAATAGTTCATAGGCATTTCTTGACGTATACTAATATTACCAATTCTCTGACATTCATCACAAGATAAGACAAACGTACGGGCATCTTTGAAGAGAGTAGGCCAATAAAACCCAGATTGCAATACCTTATGTGCAGTTCTATCTCCAGCATGGTGTCCTCCATAAGCTTCGGAGTGACACTTGCGTAGGATCTATTCATGTTCATGCTCAGGTACACAACATCTAATAACACCATCTACTCCTTCTTTATAAAGATGTGGGTCATCCCAAAAGTAATGTCTCAAATCATAGAAGAACTTTTTCTTTTGCTGGTATGTGAAACTAGGTGGTATGAATTTGGCAACAATGTAATTAGCATAATCAGCATACCATGGAGCAGTATGAGAAGCATTTATGACATTTAATTGCTCATCAGGAAAGCTATCATCAATAGGTAGTGGGTCATCAAGTACATTTTCTAACCTAGACAAGTTGTCTGCAACGGGGTTCTCAGCTCCCTTTCTATCAACAATATGTAAATCAAATTCTTGTAGCAAGAGAACCCATCTAATAAGTCTAGGTTTAGCATCTTTCTTTTCCATAAGATATTTAATAGCAGCATGATCAGAGTGAATAGTTACTTTAGAATCAACAATATAAGGTCTGAACTTATCACAAGCAAATACAACTTCTAAGAATTCTTTTTCAGTACTTTTTCAGTAGTAGCATAATTTCTTTGAGCATTGTCTAGGGTTTTACTAGCATATTGAATAACATTTAATTTCTTATCAACTCTTTGCCCTAGAACAGCACCTACAGCATAATCACTAGCATCACACATACTTTCAAAGGGTAAATTCCAATCAGGTGGTTGAACAATAGGTGCAGAGATCAATGCTTTCTTAAGTATTTCAAATGCTTCTACCCAATCATCATCAAAGACAAATGGTATATCTTTTTGTAATAAATTAGTCAAAGGCCAAGAAATTTTTGAGAAGTCCTTAATGAGCCTCCTATAAAATCCGGCGTGACCAAGGAAACTTCTTATACCTTTGATGTCCTTGGGGCATGGCATCTTTTCAATAGCATCAACCTTCGCTTTATCAACGTCAATACCTCTTTCAAAAACTTTATGCCCTAAGACAATACCTTCATTAACCATAAAGTGGCACTTTTCCCAATTCAAGACAAGATTAGTTTCTTCACATCTCTGCAAAACTCGATCAAGGTTGCTCAAGCAATCATCAAAAGAAGATCCATAGACGGAGAAATCGTCCATGAAAACCTCACAGATCTTTTCACAAAAGTCAGAGAATATAGCCATCATGCATCTTTGAAAGGTAGCAGGTGCATTACATAAACCAAAAGGCATACGTCTATAAGCAAAAGTACCAAAAGGGCAAGTAAAAGTAGTCTTTGATTGATCCTGGGCTGACACAGGTATTTGAGAGAAACCAGAATAACCATCTAGAAAGCAAAAATGTGTATGTTTGGATAATCTTTCTAGCATTTGATCGATAAAAGGTAAGGGGTAATGATCCTTTTTAGTGGCCTTATTTAATTTGCGGAAATCAATTACCATCCTATAACTTGTAATAATTCTTTGAGGAATTAATTCATCTTTATCATTAGGAACGACAGTAATACCTCCCTTCTTAAGGACACAATGGACAGGACTTACCCACTGACTATCAGCAACGAGATAGATTATACCTGCCTCAAGGAGCTTTAGTATCTCCTTCCTTACCACTTCTTTCATTTTAGGATTCAGCCACCGTTGATGATCACGAACTGGTTTGGCATCTTCCTCCAGATTTATTTTGTGTTGACATAGAGTGGGACTAATGCCCTTAAGATCATCAAGAGTATACCCAATAGCAGCACGGTGCTTCTTCAGAGTTTTCAATAATCTCTCTTCCTCATGCTCTGAAAGGTTAGCACTAATAATAACATGATATATCTTTTTATCATCAAGATAAGCATATTTAAGAGTATCAGGCAACGGTTTAAGCTCAAACACGGGATCACCCTTAGGTGGAGGAGGATCCCCTAGGATTTCAATAGGCAAATTGTGTTTCAGAATAGGTTCCTGTTTAAAGAATACTTCATCTATTTCCCTTCTTTCATTCATAAACATATCATTTTCATGGTCTAGCAAATATTGTTCTAAAGGATCACTAGGAGGTACGGCAATAGAAGCAAGACCAATAATTTCATCCTTACTATGTAATTCTTCTTCACGGTGTTTTCTACTAAATTTAGAGAAATTAAATTCATGAGACATATCATCTAAACCGATAGTAACAACATCCTTTTTGCAATCTATCTTAGCATTAACAGTGTTTAAGAAGGTCTACCAAATATAATGGGACAAAAGCTATCTTGTGGGGGAACCAAGAACAAGAAAATCAGCATGATATTTAGTTTTCTCACTCAAGACTTCAACATCTCTAACAATTCCCATTGGTGAAATAGTATCTCTATTGCCAAGTTTAATTGTGACATGACATCTTCTATCTCAGCAGGTGCAATATCATTCATAATTTCTTTGTATAAGTCGTAAGGTATTGCACTAGCACTAGCACCCATATCACATAAAGTCATGATAACAATGATTTCCTATTTTAATAGAAATAATAGGCATGCCTACCACAGGTCTAGGTTTATCTTTAGCACAAGGTTTAGCAATTCTAGCAGTTTCATCACAGAAATAAATAACATGCCCATCAATATTATCAGCCAAAAGATCTTTAACAATAGCAATATTAGGTTCAACTTTAACTTGCTCAGGAGGTGTATATGTTCTAATATTGCTTTTACGAACCACAGTTGAAGCTTTAGCATGATCCTTTATCCTAACAGGGAAAGGTGGTTTCTCAACATAAGAAGTAGGAACAATAGGATCATTATAAGTGATAGTCTTTTCTTCAACTTTAATATGTGCAACTACTTTTACTTCTATGGGAGGATGATATTTAAACCACTTCTCCTTGGGGAGATCAACATAAGTAGCAAAAGATTCATAGAAAGAAGCTACTATCTCAGAGTCAAGTCCATATTTAGTGCTAAATTTACGAAAAACATAAGTACCCATAAAAGATTTAACACAATCAAACTTAGGTTTCATACCTGACTCCTTACCTTCGTCGAGGTCCCAATCTTCAGATTTGCGTTTAATTCTTTCCAATAAATCCCATTTGAATTCAATGGTCTTCGTCATAAAAGAGCCAGCATAAGAAGTATCGAGCATGGTGCGATTGTTATCAGAAAGCTGAGCATATAAATTTTGAATAATCATCTCTCTTGAGAGCTCATGATTGGGCATGAATACAACATTGATTTAAGTCTCCCCCAAGTTTGAGCGATGCTTTCTCCTTCACGAGGCCAAAAATTATATATATAATTGCGATCACGATGAACAAGATGCATAGGATAAAACTTTTGATGAAATTCCAATTTCAATCGTTTGTAGTTCCATGACCCCGTATCATCACATAGCCTATACCATGTCAATGCATCTTCCTTCAAAGATAAAGGGAAGACCTTCTTCTTAATAACATCTCCGGGTACACCTGCAAGCTTAATAATCCACAAACTTCATCCACATATATTAGGTGCTCATCAGGATGCATTGTTTCGTCTCCTGCAAAAGGATTAGCTAGCAATTTTTCTATCATACCAGAAGGAATTTCAAAGAAGACATTTTCATTTTCAGTAGGTTTAGTAGGTTGAGGAGCAACTCTTTGCTCTACTGGTCGGGGTAAAGATACCCCGAAAAAGCCCTTAGAGGATTACTTTCCATAGTAACAAGTGATAGTAAATTTCAGCACACTATATAAATTTTCCTTACCAAATTCCACCTACCAAAGGCGCTTCACTCCGCGGCAACGGTGCCAGAAAAGAGTCTTGATGACCCACAAGTATAGGGGATCTATCATAGTCCTTTCGGTAGGTAAGAGTGTCGAACCCAACGAGGAGCAGAAGGAAATGATAAGCGGTTTCCAGTAAGGTATTCTCTACAAGTACTGAAATAAGTGGTAACAGATAGTTTTGTGATAGGATAATTTGTAACGAGCAACAAGTAACAAAAGTAAATGAAGTGCAGCAAGGTGGCCCAATCCTTTTTGTAGCAAAGGACAAGCCTGGAAAAACTCTTATATAGAGAGAAGCGCTCCCAAGGACACATGGGAATATCGTCAAGCTAGTTTTCATCACGTTCATATGATTCGTGTTCGGTACTTTGATAATTTGGTATGTGGGTGAACCGGTGCTTGGGTACTGTCCTTCCTTGGACAAGCATCCAACTTATGATTAACCTCTATTGCAAGCATCCGCAACTACAACAAAAGTTTTAAGGTAAACCTAAACATAGCATGAAACATATGGATCCAAATCAGCCCCTTACGAAGCAATGCATAAACTAGCTGGTTTAAGCTTCTGTCACTCTAGCAACCCATCATCTACTTATTACTTCCCAATGCCTTCCTCTAGGCCCAAATAATGGTGAAGTGTCATGTAGTCGACGTTCACATAACACCACTAGAGGAGAGACAACATACATCTCATCAAAATATCGAACGAATACCAAATTCACATGACTACTAATAGCAAGACTTCTCCCATGTCCTCAGGAACAAACGTAACTACTCACAAAGCATAATCATGTTCATAATCAGAGGGGTATTAGTATGCATATAGGATCTGAACATATGATCTTCCACCAAATAAACCAACTAGCATCAACTACAAGGAGTAATTAACACTACTAGCAACCTACTAGTACCAATCCCGGACTTGGAGACAAGAATTGGATACAAGAGATGAGCTAGGGTTTTGAGAGGAGATGGTGCTGGTGAAGATGTTGATGGAGATTGCCCTCTCCCGATGAGAGGAGCGTTGGTGATGACGATGGCGATGATTTCCCCCTCCCGGAGGGAAGTTTCCCCGGCAGAACAGCTCTGCCGGAGCCCTAGATTGGATCCGCCAAGGTTCCGCCTCATGGCGGCGGAGTTTCGTCCGAGGAGATGGCTTATGATTTTTTTTCCTCATCGAAAGACTCCATATAGCAGAAGATGGGCATCGGAGGGCCACCATGGGGCCCACGAGGTAGGGGGCGCGCCCCCCACCCTCGTGGGCATGGTGTGGCCCCCCTGGTGAACTTCTTACACTCAGTATTTTTTATATATTCTGAAAACGTCTTCCGTGAAGTTTCAGGACTTTTGGAGCTGTGCAGAATAGGTCCCTAATATTTGCTCCGTTTCCAGCCCAGAATCCGAGCTGCTGGCATTCTCCCTCTTTATGTAAACCTTATAAAATAAGAGAGAATAGGCACAAGTATTGTGATATAATGTGTAGTAATAGCCCATAATGCAATAAATATCGATATAAAAGCATGATGCAAAATGGACGTATCAATCGTGGTGCCCTAGATGTGATCTTTTCATCTGTTCGAGATCGTGGTGCCCTAGATGTGATCTGTTCATCTGCTATGCTAGTTCACATGATTAGTTTAATCTCTGCTACTGTAGTCATGATTTATCTTCTATTTATTCGGATTAAATCTTGTAGTAATTTGCTTATACAATCCAAAAACCTGATTATAGGCAATTTACTCCGAGTGGTTTTGCTGCACATCTGAAGCCACCCGCCTTTAAGGGGGCGCAATATAAGAGGTGGTGCACGAGAGCCGTCTACTGGTTTCAGACCATGGGCTGCTATGACGCCACCAAGGGCAAGCCTGAGGGCGATCTTAATCCAGCACAACTGGAAGCTTTTGAGAAGATCGATACTCTCTTTAAAGGCGCTCTTCTGAGTGTTCTGGATGATTCCATTGTGGATTCGTATATGTCCTTTGAAAACGTCAAGGACATGTGGGCTGCGCTCAAGGCCAAGTTTGGTGCCTCAGACGCCAGCAGCGAGTTGTACGTCATGGAGCAATTCTATGACTACAAGACGACTGATGAGCGCTCTGTTGTACAACAGGCTCATGAGATACAGTCACTCGTAAAAGAATTTGAGTACTTCAAGTGTGTGTTGCCAGACAAATTTGTTGCCGGAGGCATCATTCCCAAACTTCCACCTTCGTGGAACAATTTTGCTATTTCCCTGAAACACAAGAGACAGGAGTTTTCCGTTGCGGATCTCATTGGTACTCTTGATGTTGAAGAGAAGGCGAGAGCAAAGGACACACATGCTCGAGTTGCTGAGGGAGCTTCTAGTGCCCACATGGTACATAAGAAGAACTCCCAGCTCAACAAGTTCAAAAACAACAAGAATAAAACTCAGGGCAAAGGCAAGTTTGATACAAAGAACAAGCCATCACATTCTACCAACTTCAAGAAGAAATCTCATAAGAAGGGGAAGGGACTTTGCCATGTCTGCGGTGATCCTAATCACTGGGCTCCGAAGTGTCCTAACCGTTTTGAGGAGCGCGAACATGAGAAGAGCGGCAAGTCCGCTAATGTTGTCATCAGTGATATTGATATGAAGGAATGAGGGTACGGTATTTTTTCTACCATCCTTTCAGTATTTCAATCCCCTGATTGGTTAATTGACACCGGTGTCAATGTACATATTTGTGCTGACGCCTCCATGTTTTCTTCTTACCAGGCAATAGGGGCTTTACCCGTGCTGATGGGAAACGGGTCACATGCCATCATTCGAGGTGTTTGTACGGTCGATCTGAAGTTTACTTTGGGGAAGACTGTGCGTCTGAAGAACGTTCATCATGTACAGTCCATAAATAAAAATCTCGTTAGCGGTTCCCGTTAATCAGGGCGAAGGCACGGGTCTTACATTGCCATGGCAGCCCGTTTCGGCCCAGTTTTGCTGCCATGGTAGCGGGTCAGTTTAGTCCGCGTTTTTTCTGGCATTTTAGTTGGAAAATCGTGTGATTCTCAACAAAAAAGGTTGGAAATCGCGTGAGGACCCGGATG
>NC_041390.1:89321817-89329181 GCF_002162155.2 Triticum dicoccoides
CTCTTTCTTCTGTTCATCTTCTTTAGTGGCGGAGCTAGCCAGAAATCTCTAGGGGAGCGAAACACAAATCATCAGTGTTGGGGGTGGGGGGCAAATGCTAAAAATGTTCTAATCTAAGTCTCCCTGAAAAAAATTCTTCAGAAATTGGTTGAAGGCTTGGGGGCAGTGCCCCCCCCCCTTGCCCCAACATAGCTCCGCCACTGATCTTCTTCGTACGGGAGAGTGAGAGAGTTAAAAGAGAGGAGAATTGAGTGTGTTGACAATTGGCATCAGAGTTTGGTTGAGACATGAGTGATGACGACAAGCTGAAGGCTCAACGGTCCCCCAATGGCACATTGCGGGCTCCAATTACTGACGTCAACGATGAGCCGGGGCAGATCGTGCAGACTCGGGTGGTGTGCGATGACGCTGGCAACCGTTGGCCGATGCTCACCTATACCAATTATGGGGACTGGGTCTGCTCGTGCAAGTCATACTTGAGGGGCGCCATCTCTGGGAGGCCATCGAGAAGGGCACCATGATTCATGCTGATGACTGGTCGGCCCTTGAGGCCATCCCGCAAAGGCGTTGGCCAAGGACGTGTGGGATCTCTTCAAGACCATGCGGATCCGAGGAAAGACGTGTGCGAGAGGCGAAGGCGGTGACCCTCAGCATGCAGTACATTGCCGTCCACTTCAACGACGGCGAGAACATCGGCCATTTTGCCTTGCAGCTCATTGGTATGGTGAATCAGCTCAACCTTCTCGCCGAGCAAATTCCGAAAATAAGGTTGTTCGTAAGTTCCATTCGGTTGTGCCACACAAATTCTCACATACCACAATGTTCATTGAGACATTGGTTGATATGGACACGCTCTTGAACATTGGGCAATACACTCATACACGCAGCAGGGGCACGGTCCTGTTCACGCTGCACCGCATCGACCCGTCCCGCCTCTTCTACCCCAGGGGCACGCCGACCCCCGCGTCACCACCGTCGCCGGAGAACGAGCGCCTGCCTGACCCCGCCATGAGCTTCTACCCTCCCCACTCGGCGCACGACGCCGGGAGCATGGAATTCGCGCTCCTCGGCGGCCGCGGCAAGGACAGGGTCGTCGCTGTGGACCACACGGGGCGCGTCATCCTCTACGACGACTACTCGCACGCCGTGCACCCGCTGCCCCCCATGACATCGCCCAAGTGGTGCCCCGCGCTGTCCCTCGCCGTCGACGGCCAGGACGGCGCCTACATCATCGAGGCCAACCCCCAAGCGGACTGCCCCGGCCGGCGATCCGTCGAGGTGCTCGCGTACGACCACAAGCCCGTGGAGGACGACAAGGACGAGGGCTGTGTGTCGACTAAGTGTTTTTACCGGAGCAGGGAGCTACCGGCAAAGAATGCACCACACATGATTACTTTGAGATTCGCGGCCATATAAATAAGCCAATCTCTTTCACACTTCAATACGTGAAAATACAAATCTGTTATGGACCCCTATGCATGCCAGGCAACATTTGTCAGGAATCTACATGTAGATAGTTGTATGGCGATTAATCATTCACAAGCCTCTCTCCCAAGAAAAGACTAGTATTAAATTTGATAGCCAAAATTTTGGAGATTGCTATATTTTAAACAATAAATTTAATTGCTGATATTTTTATATATTTGAATTGCTTGAGGCAAGACCTTTAAAATAAGATCAAAATTGGATACATTTCGACTAATTTCATTTCACAGATTCCAAATAGACGAGCGATAGACGCCGGTGCGCCGGCCGAAATTTCGGCCGGTCACACCGCACCAGTACGATTTGCTCTTAATAGCCGCAGGATACCTTTCCCCAACTGCTTCACTAGTTAAAATAGAAAAAAGAAACCATGGCCGATGACGCTTGTTCATCCTGAGGTAGCCCGGTGATCCTCCTACTCGCCGGCCGTCCACGTCGGCGCCAGCCGCCGCCCTCGTCGCCGCCGACCGCCGCCCTCATCGCCGGTCATCGCCGCCGGCCGCCGCCTTCGCACAACCTCTTCCTCTCGTTCGAAAAAAAAACGCTCCATGAAGCTTGTACCACGAATCCTCGCTGGTTCCAGCACAAAAAAAACCTCGTCTGCAATCTCACAGCTACCACGGCATCGCCGTCCTTGTCCCCAGGCAGCCGCTCGTCGTCGCAGCATCTGCCGCCCCATCGTCCTAGTACAGTGCTTATTTCCGCCATTGCAGCATCCGCCCCTATCCTACAGTGCTCGTATCAATTTGTGTAGCTGGTTGTATCATTTTCCATCCACCATTGTAGCATCTTCATTGCTCCTCCTTCCATTAGTACTAGTACCGCTGCCGGTTGTAGCATTTCGCAGTATGTTTGTAGCAAAGCATGATGCTGCTTGTAGCAAAAATCAAAACATCATTGTGCGATGCAGCAAATCATGACGGCGGTTTTAGCTAGACGAGACGATGGTGGTAGCAATTTTCAATGCCGGTTGTAGCATGTAGCACAAATCCGCGACGCCCGTCCTCACCAAATATTGCTTGGAGCAGCGCTGCCCGTCCTCATTGCCCGCGGTCACCACGCTCTCCAGCGTCGGTTGTAGCAAAAAATGAAGTCGGACGTAGCAAGAAACGAAGTCGGTTGTAGCAAAAAATAAGCTGTTGTGGTGACCCACGCACGCTCGCCATTCTCGGTTTGTAGCAAAAAAGAAGCCGGTTGCAGCAAAAGATAGAACCGGTTGTAGCAAAAACGGAACCGGGAGGTGGACGAAGTAGCTTGTGGTCATGGAATAGCTCACGGTGGTCCCAGCCAAATGGCTGGAGGTGGTGTTTTCACGATGGTCTCAGCCAAATGGCTGGAGGTGGTGTTTGGACTAGCTTGTAGCGGTGCCATTAGAGCCTGCTGGATGGAGTTGAGAATAAAGAGAAGGGGGAAGATAGCGTAAGACATCAGGTGAAGAAAACGATTGGAGGGTAGCCTCGCGAGTGGCGTGCGACCGGCCCAGCGTTCGGCCGGCGCACCGATGTAAAACGTTTCCTTTCAAATAACATACTTCACTCAACTAAAAAAACTATTTCACCTATCTTGAACAAGAGAACTGATTTAAATCATTTTGAATATATATATATTTAACTCATTTCAATAAACGATTTCACATATATTATTTACAAAAGATAGGTTTCACACATTTTTCAAAACACATTACACTCACTCAATTGAAATAATATATTTCACTCATTTTCGAAAAAACTGATTTCACATTTCCGTTACATTCAAAATCCAGTTTCACTCAGTTCCAAAAAATGATTTCCCTACAAATTTAATAAGTTCAATGAAATAACTTTCACATGTCGACAAATGTAAGTTTCACATTTTGTAAACAACAATTTGACATATTTTCACACACCGCAATAACATATTTTCACACTCAGTTCCACTCATTTTAGAAAACGGATTTCACTCATTTGAAAAAACACATTTCACTCAAAATTTAACCACATTTCACTCATTCGAAACAACCAAATTTACTTATTTCAAATGATTTCACTCATTTCAAAAACATATTTCATTAATTTCAGTAAAAAGTTACGTTATAATAACACAAAAAATATCCTCACTATGTTCCAAAAAATGATTTCCCTGAAATTCAAATAAATTTGAAATATGTTTCATAAGTTAAAAAAATACCATTTCATATATTTGAAATATTCAATTTCATGCATTGAAACAATCAAATTCACATGTTTGAAAGAACACGTTTCACATATTTTCACTCATTTTGAATAACAGATTTCGCCCGGTATATGCGTGAAATTTAAATGTGTTTGAAATCTGTCCAATATTGATCTTGTTATAAAGATCTTAGTGTCACGAGTTCAAATATATAAAATATTTCAAAAATGAAATCACTGTTTAAAAGATATAAACGATTGGAAATTTCAAAGAGAAAATAAAAGCCATGAAATTTACAGGATGGGAGATTAGATAGATGGGTCGCTTTCATGCATTTGAGTAGATGTCTTTTGCATGCATGCATGACTGAGACCTACACATGATTTGACCTAATGACGGATATAGACATGAAAAGTTGAAATACACAAAGATACAATGATGTGGGCAACCAAACATCACAAATCTTAAAACTACATCAACGATGGATGCTTGACCGGTACCTCCATCCACCGGTAAAAAGAGGTTTGCGGGCTGGGTGTGGTGTCCGCTAGCTCGAGCCGCCGCCCTACGCACGGGTCCCCGGCTATGGCGATGACGAAGGCGGCCGCTCCGGCAAGATCACATGCCACGCGGCGGAGGGCGCTCATATCTGGGTCTCCACGGCAGGCCGCGGCACATACTGCCTGGACACGGCTAGCGACGGGTGAAGCAAGGCCGGCGACTGGGCGCTCCCTGGACGCGCCGTGCCCGTCCCAGAGTATGTCAGCCGCCTCCGGTTTGGCGTATCGGCCTCGGACGCCGGCTATGTTGGAACCGTCAGTCCCTCGCAGCTGCCCTCCTCTCTTTCTCTGTTGTCGTGGCTTGAACCAGCGAGGAAGAAAGGGAAAGAGAAAGAAGAACAGGGACACGGCAAGGTGGTTTTTCCGGTGCACGAACACCTTTCCGGAGCACGAACTCAATCCACACACTACACAACTGTTACAACGGCCCTCGCGTGGCTTTATAGCCCCGAGTTGGCGCGCCGGAAACGCACCCAACACCTCCACTCGCTTCTGATCGCCCGCGCTCCGCTCGCTCCGCACGTGCCCGCGTCGCGCTCCGACGCGCACGCCCCACGGCGAGCTCCAACGGCCACGCCCTCGATCACCCACGCAACTCGCTCAACAGTTACTCCTAAACCCACGCACATGACGCATACCCGCATGGACACGCCCCGTGCTGCACCTGCACGCACACACTCCCGCGGCCCCGACGCGCCCGACCCGACCAGCTCGCGCCCATACACGCGGTGGTCGCGTCCGGTGCGTCGCCGCGGCTTATTTTCCCTAACATTCGCGTCCTAAGCCGCGGCTCAGAGCAGCCCAGCGTCCTCGACGTCGCCGTCCGCCAGTAGTGCCCGCTCCGCCGTCGGCGCCTTCTTTCACTACGGGCAGTCACGCTTGAAGTGACCCCGCTCACCGCACTTGTAGCACCGGCCTCGTCTGTTGCTGCCGAAGCCCGACGCCTCGCTGCGCGCCCTGTCGTCGTCGTCATCCCGAGCTCCGCCTCGCTGCCGCTCGCGCGCCCGCCACTGTGCCGCGGTGAACATCAGCTGCTCGCCGCCGTGGTTGCCTTCGTCCTGCCCGCGCCGACGCAGCCTCTCGTCGAAGGCTTTCAGCCGCCCCAACGCGTCCTCGAACACCATTGTGTCGATGTCATAGAACTGGTCGATCCCAGCCACCGCCGGGTACAGGCGATTCGACACCGAGTCGAGCAGCTTCTTGACGAGGGCAACGTCCTACAGGGTCGAGCCCAACGCCGCGTAACGCGCCGCCATCCCGCCGAGCCTGTCGTCGAAGTCATCCAAGGTCTTGGCGTCCGCCATGCGCAGGAGCTCAAACTCCCCGCGCAGCGTGCCCAGCCGAGCCGCCCTGACTTGATCGGCCCCGACGAAACGCGCCTTGAGGCTGGCCCAGACCTCCGCCGCCGTCTTCTTCGAGGCCACCTGCAGGAGCAGGTTTTCCGCGAGCGCGCCGAGCAGGTACGCCCTCGTCGGCTTATCCTTCTTGGCAATCACATCCGCCGACGCGTCCTCCGGCACGACCACCGCCTCCCACAGCCCGGCCGCGTCAAGGTTCGCCTCGACCTTGATGGCCCACGCCGTGTAGTTGTCGCCGGTGAGCTGCGGCACCGACTGCGGCAGCGATCCGCCCGCTCCGCCGGCGTACGGGACGATGGGCATCGCCGATGCGCCCTTATCTCCACGTGGCTCTGATGCCAATTGTTGGAACCGCCAGTCCCTCACAGCTGCCCTCCCCTCTCTCTCTCTCTGTTGCCGTGGCTCGAACCAGCGAGAAAGAAAGGGAAGGAGGGAAGAAGAACAGGGACACGGCGATGTGGTTTTTCCGGTGCATGAACACTTTTCCAGAGCACGAACTCAATCCACACACTACACAGCTGTTACAACGGCCCTCGCGTGGCTTTATAGCCCCGAGCTGGCGCACCGGGAACGCATCCAACGCCTCCACTCGCTCCTGATTGCCCGCGCTCCGCTCGCTCCGGTCGTGCCCGCGTCGCGCTCCGACGCCTGCGCCCCACGGCGAGCTCCAACGGCCACGCCCTCGATCACCCACGCAACTCGCCCAACAGCTACTCCTAAACCCACGCACACGACGCACACCCGCACGGACACGCCCCGTGCTGCACCTGCACGCACGCACGCACACACTCCCGCGGTCCCGACGCTCACGACCCGGCCAGCTCGCACCCATACACGCGCTGGTCGCGTCCGATGTGTCGCCGCGGCTTATTTGCCCTAACAGGCTACGTCTGCGCGTCCGATCTGGACGCGGCCCCCAAGAAGGGACGAGCGCCGGCGGTGGACCAGGTGTGGGACGGCTTCGCGGTGCCCGAGGGATTCCACGACCTGGAGTCGCACTTGTACGTGGTGCACCTGGGCGACGGCCGGCTCTGCGTCGCCAAGTTCTTCGAGACGACGCGCCAGGAGGCGTGCGACGATGACTGCATGTGCCGCTGCTGCTGCCATGGCTACGTCAGCGAGTGCGCGTTCGCGATGATCACCCGCGTCGAGGTGGAGCCCGGCGCCGGCAGATGGCATCGCTTGATCAAGCACAGGTCGTTCCGGTACAGCTTGGGTACAGACAGGGTGCCCGTGTGTGTACTCTAGTTGGAGAATAGTCCTATACTTTATCACTGGCTTGCGAATTTGAAAATCAGTATCGATTGATTTACTCGTTCCTCTATCAAGCCGAGCTCGTTCTGAGACTGTCCTAACGATGCCCCAAGATGGTTTTTTACCCTGGTGGATATGCACTTGGTATGCCTTACTTACAGATATACTATCTCAATATCCGTGTGTTGCAACGGGGGCAATTTGGTCTGAAATTGAGATATACCTATTGTGCAAAGAAATCCTTAGGCAAAGGCAAGAAAAGATATGGCGTGATTGAGATTGCGTAGGTAGAACAACGGGATTTCTTTCTCCATAAGGCCTCATTTGGTTTCACACGATCCCGGGGGGATCCCTGCCGATTACCCGGGCCGAGAAACCTCAGAACAATTTATCCCCGGGCGATCTGCCGTCGCATTTGGAGGCCCATGAGAACGGGGCAGCCCTGCCCTATCCACGACTTTTCCTTGGATGAGGCTTCCACGCCCGACGAGGTCGAGGAGGAAACCCTCGTCGCTCTGTCTCGCGAACAAGAGGTGGCGGCGACAAGGTCGAGCGC